>NC_056731.1:346726607-346834107 GCF_019279795.1 Protopterus annectens
GAAAGCTAGACACACTGTTAAATTGTATTTTGAAGTGAGGCCTGAAAACAGCAAATAGTCGTACAACTGTATAGATGCAGACATTAATGATAAAAATTGTGGAAGACACATACTTTACTGTAGTCATTGCTTGTAACATTTGCAGGAATTATCACATTTACTTGTATAATCCCATCTTGACACCATCTGTAAAAAAAAAAGGAGTGATCTGGATTTGAAGCCTGTGTTATCTGTACTCTGAACATCTTACTGCTTTTACACCTGTTGCAAGAGGGAAAGCTAGACAGCAGGTGCATTTTTGACAGTCAGTACTGTCCAGAGTGCTGATGGCCATGCCTCATTGCTTAGGATGTTTGCGAGAAGGAAAGTGAACCAGTAAAAATATTACTATTTTCCCATGTAGGGGCAGAGCAGCATTTGCTTGTCGCTTAACTCTGCACAAACAGGGAAAGCAATAGCAACAATGTTTACATCATAAAAGTTATGACACAACATTTCCAATATAAGCTACAGTATGAACACAATAGTATCTGTCAGCTATTTCAGCATTAGCATATATGCATAACTAAGGCTCAAGTTCAAGTTTTATTCATTAAATGTGAATCTCGCATGTGCAAACACTTTGCCATTGTTTGTGCAAAATAGATTTGCAGCAGTGAGCTATGTTAAGAGGTGTTTGGCATGTATTGCTATGCTTTTTGTCCAGTTATTCTTCATCCCATAAAAAGCCATTTAAAAACACAACCAAAGGGAAGGGAATTATTATTGACTGAACACATATTTACTCAGACTTGAGTGCCGTGGACCCATGAACTTGAAAATGGACATGTCAGTAATAGGTACAATGTCAACTACACTACAAAAATAAACAGCACAAATGCATTGGTATATTAGTTAAACCTTTATACTGAGAGCAGACATTGAGATTGTCATATACATGTCTTACTGTGGACATCAATTCCTCACATTGTGAACACACATACATCAACACTTGCATCCATGCTAGTCACAAAATGTGCGTGTGTGTGTGTGTGTGTGTGTGTGTGTGTGTGTGTGTGTGTGTGTGTGTGTGTGTGCGTATGTGTGTGTGTGTGTGTGTGAGACTGAAAGTGTGTAATGTACACAACATAATGAGAAACAGGTGCATGCATGCCTCAGTACTGCAACATGTATTCATGACAGTTTATTGCTTATAGTTTAAGAAGTTGTCATTAAAAGTATGTCTGCACATTGCAAGCAAAACAGAAAATCCAAAGTGCACATTTTGCACACCAGTCTCATAACAGTTCATGTTTGAAAATGATATAACTGTAGAATTTTTGGGCACTAATCACTTTTGTTAATATTTTAATCTCTCTAAATAATGGCAATGTTTCCAAGATAAGTAAACTGTTATAAATACCTTTATTGTATATTTCCTTGAATGTATGTATTAGATTCAAAAAGTGACTGCTTGTATTAGATTCAAAAGCAAATGTTCCAACTCTTTTCTGACTTAATAATATAAATAATTTCCAGCCTCTGTATATAGATACAGTTGGATATCCAAGAATTAATGGAAGGTAATTATGACCTTATAGATTGCTGTGACTTATATCTTGCCATTTAGGATTTTGTACTAACAGAGTTGTAACCAGTTTTCTTTCTGGTTTGTACTCACAGATCACACACGTAGCTGGCTTTAGACACCAGTGAATGCTGCGGTCACTGGGGGCCCCCAACCATTGCAAGTTATCTTATCTTGATGTTCTGTAACATGTCTGTTTAACCAATAAAAGTTAGTACAGCAATCATGTACTTAATAAACCAGGCTGGTAATATTCCCTGTTATTTATATGTCCTTTAAAATTCAAAGATATCTCTGGTTATAGTTACTGTGTTTTGCCAAGTAACAGGCTTCACAATTCCATGTATAAATTTCACTGCTGACATAATTCCCCTGGCTTAGTCAAATCCTGATGGTGGACTTCCACTGAGGACTGGGGTAGAAAAATAAAATAGATTTGTCTAGCAAGCAGCACAAATGATTAAGGCTATTAGTTGTTGATGAGCTGCCTATTTATTTTATTTTTTTATTTATTATGATTTGATGACTGGTGAGTGAACTGGTCAGTTGACCCTTTTTCAGCCATGACCTGAGGTCATGGACCATAAAGCTAAAAAAACTATATTTTGTTGCATACACATTAATTACAAAGGAATAAGCTGTTACATACACATGATTTTTAACAGCATATAAGACCATCAGAGGCCACCAGTATTTATCAGAATATATAAATTTGATCAATATGGCAATACATTATTTTCAACGCATCAGTTTAATAATTGCTATCAACTGAATGGTTAATAGTATCACATCGTGACAGAGACATGAATAGGCCTATGCTTTATGGGTTGTTAATCATTGTCTCTGAAGTATTTTCTTGATGTCTTTTATGGATTTCTGTTTTTTGGGTTCTGTGAGCAAGTGGCTCTATGTAGCCAGTCCAAATCAGAGAAAGCTATTTCTCTTAGCGTGGATTTGAATTGTGGGTGTGCCACAGTGACAGAGTTATCCTGTGATAAGTATTCTTTTAGAGGAGAGCAGTAGCTTTGTTTTAGGGCCTTGACGATCATTTTGCTTAAGAAATATGTATTGTGTGGCCCAGGGTTTGACTCTGTTAGCCTCCATTTGGATACTGTGTGCCACCAAGCAAATCTCTTAACCAGACAGTGCTACTGTGTTGCTCCTGAAAAAGGAGACTTGTATCCAGTGTAATTATCTGGTTAATAAACATATAAATGAAATAAAAGTTAAAATAAATGCCTATCTCACTAGTATGCTTGTTCATACTGTCACTGTACATTCCCATTGCAATAACAGCCAAACAAATGGTAGGATAAGAGTAGCAACTCTAATGTCATACCTCAGTATACCAATGCCTCATACTCTATAGTATAATGCATGTGGAATAATGTGTATAGTGTACCACAAAAGAAACAGAAAGCATATTGACTGTACTACAAAGGACAGTGTTAACTGCAGCCTAGATACACATTTGAATAACAGTGCACTATTGTGTCTTGTGGCATTGGTACTGTTGCCCACTAGTGTCAATATCTAAGATATTATGTGTGGCACTGCCTGTTCCTGTTACTAGATTATCTATAGTTATTACAGTTACTGCACCTGGATCCATTGGGTTAGGCTATCCATTACTCATTGTTTTAGCTAGTTAGGTACAGCCACATATATGTAAAACTATTTGATTTAAAATTGCCACTTGTTACTGGTTACATTATTGATCTTACATATTTCTTTGATATTTACCTTTTCCTTATACTTGTTATAATTCATATTATGTTATCCTTCATAGATATTCCATATTCTTACCTTTTCCAGTTCATGTAATTACTTCCCTCTATCTTATACCAAGAAGTAGTTATTGGACTATCCTGTTTGGTTATACCTTTCATCTGTACTGGTCAATATGTAATCTCAATCAGCATTTGCCTCTTTGGTAGCCAGCCTGAAAGCATTAAGTATTTTGAAGCAGTGTAGTATAAGTGACAGCCTCATGTTTACTGAAAACAAATTATTGCTAAATCACAATAATCCAGTATGTGAAATTTGTAAGCATTTACTTATCCTGCTGGCTACCTTCTCACCTGAGAACACATTAAGGTAAGCACAAAACACATAAATGCATACACGGCAAAGAACATGTCCACTAAGTCATCATACACTTCCTAAACCTTCCAGACTAAAGACTAAGAGACCTTGGGCATTAGTTTACACAGTAATGCACAACAACTTCACCCTTCAAACCCACAGCCAGTACACATACTTAAAAATAGGTACATGCGCACTTTTACAGTTTTTGTAATAGATTTATTTGCAATTGCATATAAGATCCATAATATACCATATTGATTTTTACTTATAAAAATTAGAATTTGAGTATTAGTCATCGATAAGGAATCAGATATTTCACAAGATTTTTTTAAAATTCATCCCAGTATTGTCTGTTCTTCCCAGAACTAAAACATACTTGATAACAATCTGCCCTCAAAAGTTTTTTATATCACAACATAAATTTTTATTAGTTTTATTAACTCAAAATGATTTATGTGGAGTAAATTATCCAATGTAAACACTTCCAAGTAAAGACTCTCCAAGAATAATGTGAGGAAGTGAATTTAACTGATCTTAGAATTACATTTCTATATTGTATCAACTGCTTTATCATTCCTTCTCTAAACTGGGGACACCTCCCCTGAGTTCTCAAATTATAGGCTCATAGTAATCCTACCCCACTCTCTAAAATGCTAGTATCTTATCCACCATCAAATTTCTTACATACATTCTCAGCAATAATAATCTTTTGCTGACACCACACAGACATCTGACAGAAAACAGTACAGAACTGGTTGTACTATTTTTGAATATAATAAAAGTGTAACCACTTTTATGGCATCAATGTTTTTACATATAACCAAAGCATTCAATGCTGCGTCTCACCAACTAGTCTTAAAAAAACCTCTCAAATTAAGGATTAAGCCTCAGTACAATAAACTGGTTCAGTCCCTGTCTTAGTCAGTGGATACAAAGTGTCTGCTGGCAGTCAACATTCTCACTATGGCTATTATGCCACAAGGGCCTAAGCTTGCAGCCTGTATTTATAGGTTCATACGTAGGTACGAGGCTATCTGCCCAAGGGCATTTTCAAGCCTAGCCAGAGTGTGTCAGCTTTCGCCACCCCATTGATTGATTAACTGGGCCTCTGTCTAGCAGAGCCAATGAAGTGATCTCAGGGGTGTATTTTCTGTTACCCATCCACTCGTCAAGGCTTCTCTTGAAGAGTATTCATCTGTCAGGTGCATACTGCCTCCAAATATCTATAGCAGTTCAATGCACCTTGACTCTACAGTTACATTAAGGTTGTAACATCTATCAACTCTGAGGTGCCACTCAAGAATACTTCACTTCCACAAAAAACAGGCTAATAAAGTCATAACTATGCCTAAATGTTAAAACAGTAAGCTAATTCTGTTTTCTCCTACCACCTTCCAAGCCATCTCAAATAACCTATACAATGCATCATTAAACAGAGTCTGTACTCCACAATAAACTGTTAGGGGTAATGATAGGCCATAACCTGAAATCCAACCACCATGCCATCTATACCATGGAGAATATGAACCAAAATCTTGGACCTACATTCAAACCAACTAACCAAATCAGAACAAAACTGTAATAAAATTGCACAACTGTTACTGTTCTCCACAACCAAACACACAATTGAATAGCCCTTGAAAACTAGGCTGACTAGAACTACAAGACACCATAATTTATTTTCATATGAAAGCAGCAGACAAAAACCCACATATGCCTGATATATATCTTGTAGTTAGCAATTTTCTACCGTGATACATCTCAATAAGAAAAATTAGATCTAAAAACAGAATTTAAGAGAAATGAGATAAAAAAGAAAATCAGAACTCAGTTCATTTTCAGAAATCTGCCAGTCACAGCAGAGATGCATGTTACTCTATAAATACAGATAAACTATGGACTACAGTTCCCACATTTCGTAGGTACACATCAAACCTTAGGCAGCTTCAAAACTGAATAAAATATTCCTAAATATCAGACCTATCTATCTATCTGTCTATCAATGTTCCTTGCCAAATGGATAACCATAGCAACTGCAGGGCATGCTGACTTGTTTACGCTCTCATCCAAATAAAACTCATAACTCTTCTGTTACAAATCATATCCATCCATCCATCCTCAACCCCTTTTTCCATTTTACACATGGGGTCGGGGTGTCAATATATGGCTGCAGAATGTTATGAGAGACATATTTAACTGCTTTTAGTAAAAGGAATGATGGATATGGAGTTGAAATAAGGTATTATATTTCTGGTTATGAAAGTTGTGTAGGTTGCTCCTACAATCATTTATTTTGTAAAAAGTGATATGTCACACTTTCATCATTATCATCATCATCGTCATCATCATCCCTCTTTTTTCCCATTTTCTACATGGGGTTGGGGTATCGTATTAACTGTCTCCATCACTCTCAGTTCAGTGCCACTGCCTTCTTTGACACCCATGCTTGACTGTCACAGACCTTCCTTCACACAATCCATATACCTCTTTGCTGGATGCCCTAATTTCCTCTTACCTTCTACTTGTTTGTCCCAAATCTTCTTCAGCAAGTTGTCTTCTGCTTTCCTGCTCATGTCCTAACCACCATAGTCTGTTCTTTCTGATTTTTTTTTCTGCAATTGAAGCTACTTTGGCTTCTCTTCTTATGTCAACATTTATTCATCTGTCCCACAGTATGCAACCTACTACCTTTCTCATGTACTTCATTTCCATCAACTCTAGCCATACCTCTCAACTGTACTGAATTCCTTGGTATTTCCCATTTTATGTGGCAAATAATATGGTGCCACAAATTTCTCAATGGCCCCATCAAATCCTGATTTTGTTTTTTGTTTTATTTACATTTTCTAGATACTGCTGATATCATCACATACTGCTGGCATCTCCTGCAATGTCATCGATGTGCACAGGTGTGTGTGATGACATCAGCTTTATGAGATAGTGCAGCAGTGCCTGACTGCCTGTTGGAGTGACTCAGTTGGAGTTGGAGGAGAGTTTAAAAACAGTTGTTTACGGCAGCTAATAAAAGTGGACATTGCATCTTGTATCTCTGAGACATGACAGACATCACGTCAGGAGGACGACAGCTTCTAACAACTCTAATTTGCTCAGGACAGTATCAGAAATCATAAAAAATAATATTGTTCCACAGCAGTAAATTGACAGTAATGTCCACTTAGGACAACATTGATCGTTTTAAAATGGTAAGTTTTCATTTTGACAGGTGATTCCCCTCCCCCTTTACTATATCAGGGGTCAGCATTATACCCCCTCCCCAGCATATGTATAAACACAAATGCAGTAACACAACAGCTTTCCAATCCTCCCTCCTGTCAGTAAGAACTGTCCTTTCTCTCCCAGCAATAGGTAGGAAAAACTGCAGACAAAATGCCCTTCCCTTCCCTGCCATAAAAATATATGCTATTCAATGGCTGCAATTGGAAATCTCTTGTTCACTGGAAAAATTTTCCTGGAGCAACCCAAATGTAAAACTTGGTAAATCCTCCTAGGAGGAGCACTGTGATGTACAAACACAATAATTCATCTGGAAAAGGCTTCACTTTGCTTTGGATTTTGTTGTGTGCATTACAGTTTGTTACTGTAGGTGTTTAATAGGCTTCGGTTATTACATTTTCTTGTAATGTTTTCTGACATGCTAACAGATGTGTGGAATATTTTTAGGAAAAGCACTGTCTTGTACAAAATTGCTTTACAGCAATAGATGAAGTGTAAATTTTTCACTTGCTATGAAGCTGTCCATATTTTGTCATATTCTTTCAGTAAATATCATTTCCCCAAAAAAAAACAAAAACAAGGCATTTATATTTATTCACATATACATTTTACCTTGTATAATACTGGCTCTTTAAATCTCTTAAGTTGTGTTAATTGGTTTTATAATTAATTAGCTCATCTTAATTGATAGTTTCATTTTAACTGAGGACTCTTGGGGTTTCTTTGTCTGAAGAAGTTCATGTATTTTCTGAACGAAAGCGCTAACAATAAACTGGTTGGAATTCTACAGCTGCCTATTTTTGTTTTTGGTTACAAGTTTATTTTTTTGTTTTGTGTTTAATCATTTCCCCATTAACAGTACTTCAATTTATGTATTTCTTCTGCAATGTTTATTCACATGCTAAGAGAACTTTCAAAGCATGGAGTGTTTGAAGTCATTGACAGTCGCCCAGAAAACATCTTGTTACTTTATAATGCAGAACTGGGTGGTTTTATGGTTGATACTGCCTTCTCAAATCCTTATGATTATTATTTCATTTACTAAGAGATGTATTAAATACACAGCTGGCATACCTCTCAACTGTCCAGATTTTCACAGAATGTACACATTTTTTCCTCATATTTTTAGTCCATCTGCAGAAAAGTTGTGGTTTTGTGAGAAATCATTCAGACTTCAAATCACTCAGAAAATGCATGCAATGACAAATCATGTTATTCTAGCAAGTGTATAGGAGCAATTTCTAAAATTTGTCCCAATTGTTGGACCATTGACCCCATTATTTTAGACTTTTTTTCCAGATTTCTGTTGCTAAGAGGTTGAGAGGTGTGACAGCTTGATATGTGTTAAAATGAAAATATATTACAGTGGGTTCACTAAAACCTTGAGATGTAGCTGACAAAATTCAGTCTTTGTTGTAAATCTTGTGCAGACTGACTTCTCCTTGTAATAGATGTTTTTGTTTGCAGTACAGTGGAGCACCTTGATAATGCCCCAAAATTGGGAAAAGGACAACTTTGTAGTGAATGGAGTGCCAAAAGTATGTGCCGATACTGGAAAAAGACAAACTGCTCAGGTGGTCCTCTAACACCAAATTCCATCATAACAGCAGTAAGGGTGTGGATATAACAATTGTTACCCCCCCATTATGACTGGGTCTTGCACTAGGGACTAACAATGGAAAGTGCTGTCTGGCCCAGCAGGAATAAAACTTTTTTTATTTCTGCCTAATGTCCTTGCCTCTCAAATATTCCTAAATGTGTCATATTTTTGCTCCATTCCTCCTATGTACTTTTTTATTAGCAAGTAAATCACTGAAGTTTCCAGTCAGTGAAAACTGCCAAAGTTAACAGCTTCTTTTATCATAATCTTATTGTTTAGAAAGAAAATTGCATTTTTATGCAAAATCTGCTGTTTTACTATTCTTTTAAGTGGATTACAGAAATATTTAAAAACTGTCTCAAATTTTCATCCTCTGCTCCTGTTCTTAAGCAGATAAGTTGAGAGGTGTGCTGCTGTCTGACAGCACCCCCTCGGTGCTTTACTGGCTTTTCAAGCTGGTAAAACATTTTGCACATAATTTTAACTGGTAGTACATGGAGCATATTAAGCTATATGCATTAAAAAGAATTATATTGCCATCTAACATCATAACCCTTTATTATGTGTTCTTGATATGGATGACAAGATTCACCTGTCCATATCTGAATGGAACACATACTAATATGGTTCCAATCATAATTCTCTATATTACACACTTATAGGTTCATAGGTTCATACTAGGCTATCTGCCCTAGGGCATTTATAAGCCTAGCCAGAATGAGTTTGGCTTTCGCCACCCATTTTAAATTTATTTTGCTATGCCCTTTTTCGAGGTTAGTATACTGTGCCTCTGTCTAACAGTGACACAGAAGTGATACCCGGGGTAAACCTACGATCTCCCATCCACTCATCAAGATTCCTCCTGAAGAGAGTCAATGAGGGACTCTGCCTAACCTGGACTGGGATTTTATTCCAGTGTGAAGGGAGCCTCTGGGTTATGAATCTGTCCCTCCAGCATGTCCTATTTATTTCAGTGCTGAGGTTCAAGTCTCTTGAGCGCGTAGCTCGATGGGATTTGGATTTTCTGAGGTGCAGCATGTCCATTAATTCCGGGTTGGACATGGCTTTATACGTCAGGCACAGATTGCCTCTGAACAGGCGGTATGCCACTGAGTAGAGCTGGAGTTTCTTTAACCGGGCAGCATATGGCATCTGTTTGAGCCCTTTGATCCTCTTGGTGAGGTACTTTTGGGGTCTTTCCAGTTGCTGCATGTGTCTGGTAAGGTACATCCCAAAAGAGGCATTGTACTCAATTATGGGCCTGATGAGGGATGAGTAAAGCGGCACGATGACCTCCCCTGATCTAGATGTGAATCCCTTCATGATTAGGTGGGCTATATAAAATGTTTTTCTAACCACTTTGGCCACGTGGTTGTCAAATGAGAGATTGCTATCAACTTGGGTCCCCAGGTCCCTAATTACTTCTTCTGTACTTAATGGATTACCACCTATGTGGTAATTTGTGGGCACTTTGTTTTTGCCAAAGGGGATGACTATACACTTTTTGGCATTTAGCTTGAGGCCATGGCTCTGGCACCAGTTGTCTGTTTCTATGAGGCCCTTTTGCAGGATGCTTGTGTTGGCTGGAGAGTCGATTATGGCGCCCAGTTTGCAGTCATCTGTGAACTTGGTCAGCCACAGTCCTTCCATGTTGGCCTGTACCTCCGAGAAATATATACCGAACAAGAGAGGTCCCAGGACTGAGCCTTGTGGGACACCACTTGTAACTGGTTTGGAGTCTGACATGGCTCCAGCAATTCTAACCATGTGGGTTCTGTCCTTGAGCCAGTTTGCAATCCATCTAGTGACATAGGGGTTTATATTTAAGCTGGTGAGCTTATCTATAATGCCCGAGTGGGGTATTGTATCGAAGGCTTTTGCGAGGTCCAGGTAGGCTGTGTGGACCACCTTCCCCTCGACAATGGCCTTGGTGACTGTTTCAAAGAAATCAACCAGGTTTAAGAGGCAGGATCTGCCCTTAACAAAGCCGAACTGGGTAGGATCCAGTGTTTGTAGGTCCCCAATATCTTTATTTATGAGGTCCATGATGATCCTTTCCATAGCTTTGCAGACCAAGCTAGTCAGGCTTATGGGGCGATAGTTTCCAGAATCCGTTGAGGCACCACCTTTATGAAGAGGGACCACTGTTGCTGTATGCCACTCTTTGGGCACATATCCTGTAGTAAGGCTGAGATTGAACAGTAGTTTTATGTTTGGGTTTAGCTCTTCTTGGAGTTCATGTAGGATGCAGCCCGGGACACCATCTGGTCCCATTGATGCTGTGTTTTTGCTTTGGAGAGGGTGGCTCTTACCTGAGCATCTGAGATGTCATGGGGGCAGCACTCTGCTGGGATAGATATTTCCCTTTTGGTGGGGGGGGGAGAAGTTTGCGCTGAACCTGTCAGCTAGGATGTTGGCAATGTCTGTGGGTTCGGTGTATTTTTTGTCATTTTGGACTAATTCTGACCATATCTGGGAATTACCACCCAGGTTCCTAACATAACTAAAGAAAGCCTTGTGATTATCCTTAGTGTCCTGTGCAATTTTTCTCTCGAAGCTGGCCTTAGACAATTTTATGTGTGCCCGTAGTTTTTTGCTAATACTGATCAGTGATGCCTTCCCTTTTTGGGATTTTGCTCTATCATTTAGTAGCTTCCTCCTTCTATTGTATAGTTTGTTTATGGCTGGGGTCCACCAGACAGGACGTCTGCCTTTGGAGGATTGGGTCTTGGTTTTATTTGGGATCGCATGATCCATGCATTCCTGAAGGTGTTCATAGAATGCGTTTATAAAGGATTCTGCGGTCTGGGACGTATTTTCCACAGGCCCGGGGGCTTTGAAGGATTCCACCTCAGTTTTGAGGAGTGTGAAATTTGCTTTAGAGAAGTTTTTCACTGTAGTTTTCTGGGCAGGGGGTGGGGTTGGGATGTGACTATCCAATGAGATTAGTTTATGGTCTGATCTTACCAGTGAGGGATACACTTCTGGTCTGGAGCATAGAGTCCCCATGTTGGTGATGATCAGGTCCAGTATGTTTTCCCCTCTTGTGGGAGTGGTAACAAGTTGTTCCATAGCATTTGAGTTTATAAATTCTACGAACCTTTGGGCTAGGGTGTTGGAGCTAGAGTAATGCTCCCAGTCTATGTTTGGGTAGTTGAAGTCGCCCAATATAATGGTGTTTGGAGAGACCTTCATATTTTCCAGTGTTCTCAGGAAGGCCGAGTGGGGTTCCTGGGTTTGGGAGGGTGGTCTGTAGCAGGCTATAAACTGGAAGTCAGTCTTACTCACTGTTAGTTGCACATGGATAGTCTCTGATGCTTCGTGCTTTGCCACCAACCTGGAGGTGTGGGTATCTTTGATGAATATCGATACTCCCCCTCCTTTTGTGGTTCGGTCCAAGTTTTGGGGCCGAAAAGCATGGTATGAGGTATAACCTGGTAGTGCTGGGGTGCTCTCGGGAGCCCTGAACCAGGTTTCTGTTACTGCACAGATATCGATGTTCTCCATGCTAAGGAGAGTTTTGAGTGTGCACATCTTGAGGTTTAGACTTCTGGCATTGAGTAGCATTACTCTTAGTTTCTTATCCCTTGTGATACCTATGGAGGTGGGTTTGTCTTTTGAGCCTTGCCTAGAAAAGGCACTATGGGGGTAGCAAGAGCCTTTGCCAATATCCGAAAGCCCAGGGGTGACAGGTGCAAGCCGTCCCTAGCGAAGCATCATGGCTTGTCGAGCATATCATCCCAAGCTGACAGGCATTGGATCCCCTTTGAATGACACCAGTACTTAAGCCAATTGTTGAAATTGATCATCTTGTCTTCATATTGTGGCATCATTCTTGGTGAGGGTAAGATGCTACTCAAGGTCAGGGTCATACCGGCCTGGGCTACATGCTCAGAGAGCTCCTTTATGTCTCTTTTCATGTAGTCCAGGGAGGTACGTCGCAGGTCATTCACACCAGCATGGACAATGACTGAGTCATATTTGTACTTGCCTTGGTGTGACCTGAGTGCTTGTGTTATGTGGCGGATCCTACCGCCCGACAGGCTGCTCACCGTGACCCTCTTCTTGTTCAGCCTGGTGAGTGGGACGTCAGTGTGCCTGACGATAGAGTCACCTATTACAAGTGTATCAGGTGTGTTGTTTAGTCTTAAGGGCTGTGACTGTTTGGCACACTGGCTTTGTGAGATATGTGTTGCACGTGTTTTGTTTTGGGGTAGCGGCTGCTTGGGTGTCTGCTTTGGAGGTCTCTGCTGCTTCAGCAGATCTTTATTTAGAGCCTCCGAGTATGTTTTTGTGTGATTATGTGTTTGGTTTGCTGTCGTGGTAGGTCTATGTGAGACTGGAATTGTAGTGAGTGTGGTTTCCTTCTCCTCCTGACTGGTTATGCCAGTACTGAGTTGAGAGACCTTAGCCTCCAGTTTGGCTATATGGTTGCATCTCTCACATGTGTTGGAATTTGTTGGGAGGAGGAGAGGGTTGTCTGTGTACATGAGGCAGTTGTAACATAGCCTCAAGATTCCCAGATTCACCAGCTAGACCGGAGAGGAGATTGACAACTGTCCTTTGGACATGCTAGAATAATATTGGGAATTCCTTAATAATTGAAAACCAGGGCCAGTGGGGAGTGAGGGTGTAGTGCTTTTAATTTTTAGTGCTGACTTATATAATTGCTTTAGTGAGCAAGTGCCAGGTAACTTAAGTGCAATGTGTTACAGGTAACTTAAATGCAAAAACGACAAACAGTAACTTTCTTTCAAGTGAAACAAGGAAATAAGTACAGTAAGCAATGCAGATATCACTAGTGATCCACAGAAGTGCTGAGAAGTCACAGATTAGGTGGAATTAGCATTCCAGGGAAATAACAAGCAAACAAACAACAAGCATATAAACAAAGCTAGATTCAGCAGGCCTGGATCTAGTCTATGCTACAGCAAACAAGGTGTACCAATTTCAGTAAGATACAGTTCAAATATTCAGGCACTATAAACCTTTAACCAGAAATTCCCAGCTCAGAAGGGCAGAGTCCAGCCTCTTCTCCCACAAGAGTGCAGACCACAAACCTTCTTAATGTAAAATAACTGGCCTGAAGCCCAAGTGCTTAAACCAGAACTAATACACTTTAAGAATAACAGACACTGGGCTCTCAATCAGCAGTTCCCAACTTAGAAGGATGAAAGCTACCTGTCCTGCCACCACAGTGCATGCCACAAACCTTCCTAATGTAAAACAACTGGTCTGAAGTCCAAGTGCTTAATCCAAAAGACTTAGAATGATAGCTACACTTTAATCAAGTTACTACCAAGCAGTAATAAATACAATTGAATACTTTAGAGAATGCCTGGATTAGTGCTCAAGTTACACAAACAAATCTAGATCCAGCAGGCCCGAATCCAGTCTATGCCACAGCAAACAAGGCGCACCAACTTCAGTAAGAAGCAGTTCAGATATGCATGCACTATAAGCCTTCAACCAGAAATTCCCAGCTCAGAAGGGCAGAGTCCAGCCTCTCCTCCCACAAGAGTGCAGACCATGAACCCTCTTAATGTAAAATAAGTGGCCTGAAAGCCCAAGTGCTTAAACCAGAATTAATACACTTTTAGAATAACAGACACTGAGCCCTCAATCAGCAGTTCCCAACCTCGAAGGATGTAAGCTACCTGTTCTGCCACCACAGTGCAGACCACAAACCCTCTCAGTGCAAAACAACTTCTTTGATCTCAATTTCTTATATAAATTACTCAAATACATTACGATATTATGCCTTCTGCTATTGTGACAAATGGTGTATGCACAGTGATACTATGATTAATTAATGTTACAAAAGTTTTGTAATGTTTTTGGTTTCATTAATCTTCGGATATATGATTTCAGATTACATTTAAAAGGCAGTGTAGTACGTAGGTTAAAATGATGGTTAATCAGTTGTTACAAAGATTTGTAATGAAACACTGCTTGCTTATCATGCTCTTCATCTTTCTGGTCATAGAAGGATAGTCGTATTATGTTTTTCAGGTAACCCTTACCCTCCTTGCCAAAAATATTCTTGTGAGAGTAGGGTTACTGAGTCCTGTCTTTCATCATGCTTTCCCCCTACCATGACATTCACTAGTATTGTTGTCCAGCCTTTCTTTCTTGGTAGCTGCTACTTCAAGCTTTATAAAGAAAATTAGTTTTTGGAATGCTGCACTGCTTGAAGTGGAGGTCACAAATCTGATTTAATGCCTACCTAGGTGGCTCACACACATAGATAAATGTTGGTATAGTTTACAACTGAACTACCAAAGAAGATATTTCATTGTGAAAAAGAGCCCTGTTACATTGTGCAATGTGTACAGCATAGTGCATTCGCATGGATCAGAATATAGCAGGCTAGAAGAGTAGTTCACCATAGCCATATAAATACAGGTCCCTGGCTGACTATTTAAAAATGTTCTGATGCAGATGGTTTATTTAGCATGTAAAGCAGTGGTGATGATGATGTATGTTTATTACGAATTCAGTGGCAGGGGCAACACTGGTGTGCATGTGTTTTGTACCTGTCCTTATGCTGTACGCCTGTCCCTGTTAGTGCATTGTTGCTTCCCCGGTGTTCTCTGTTGCTGTAGTAATGACAATGTGCAAATGAGTGTAGCAGTTAATTTTATTTTTATAACAGAAATATGCATTTTAGTTTTATACAAGTTCAAAAATTTATGCAAATTCAAATATAAAACACTGCTGTTGTGGTTATATTTTGTGTTATTTAATATTTTGTCTGTTTTTCAATTTGCATTTGAATGCTATTATCCCACAATTCCATCGGTGGGGTTACATAATCATGCATGAAAATTTTATGTTAATCACTGTCCAGATTTTTGGTGAGCTATACCTACTTTTCATGGGCCTTTGTCCGGAGTTTTGATGGTTCCAACTTGAGAGGTATGCCTCTAGATCTTCATCTGCTCTGCCTTTATTGCCTAGGTTTCTGTATCATGCAGCAGTACTGGTCACACCACTGCCTTGTACACCTTACTTTTCAGCTTCTTTGGCAGTCTTCTGTGATGGACTACACCAGAGACTATGGCAGTTGGCTGCAGCCCTCTGATTCTAGCTTTGACCCCTTCATTCAGACCTCCCTTCTCTTCAACCACCCCTCCCAGATACTTGAAGCTGTTTACCTTTATCACTATCTTCCTTTCTATCTCACTTCTCAGCTTCTTCTGATTTCCCCAATTTGCTGCCATTACCACAGCCTTATATGTGCTTAGTTTCATCCCATGTATCTTCAGTTTTGCATTCCATTCTCCTATCCTTTGCTGAAGTTCTTGCTCAGAGTCTGCCTGAACTGCCACATCATCTGCATAGAGCAACTTTGTTAATCTGTTCCCTCCATCCTGTTTGCTAATGTAGTCCATCATCAGTATGAACATCAGTGAGCTCAGAGATGAACCCTGATGTACACCCACTCCCACTGGGAACCCCTCTGTGAGGCTGAACACTGTTTGTACTTGAGTAATTGGGTACTTATTCATAGCCTGCACTCATTATGCCAATGTTTCTGGGACTTTGAACCATGGTAGTACTGCCCAGATCAGCTTTCTTGGGACGTTGTCATATGTTTTCTACACGTCTAGGAATGCCTAGTTGGACTCTTTCCTCATCTCTAGATTCTTCTCAACTATCTGTCTCATTGCAAACATTGGGACAGTTGTGCTGCATCCTGATCTGAATCCAAACTGCTCACCTCTCATCTTACTTTCTACTGCACTGCATATCTGTTTGTCAATCATCCTCTCCAGAGTTTTCATGCAGTGTGATAGGAGTTTGATGCCTATGTACTGCCCATACTTATGGATGGCCCCTTTGTTCTTGTACACTGGCATGAGTATGCTTATTCTCCAGTCAGCTGGGATATGCCTTTCTCTCCACACTGCTATGAGTACCTTCAGGAGCCATTTCTCCACACTGCTATGAGTACCTTCAGGAGCTATTTCTCTCCTATCTCACCCAGCATCTGCTGCGACCTCATCTACAGCTACTGCTTTCCCTCACTTCTTTTTCCTTAGTGCTGTCCTTATTTCTTCTAGGGTGGGCTCCTCTTCTTCTCTCATCATAGGCTGTTGCTGGGGCAGTACAGCTTATGTGGGTTTTTCTTCATTCAGCAGCTGCTGGGAGCACTCCTTCCAAATACCTTTGATGTCCTGTCGACTGGTGAGCAGGTTGTTGCTGGCATCCCTTAAGAAGGGTGTCTGACTATCTTATTTATCTTTCTGTCTTTGCCTTATAAAGAAGATAGATACCCTTCATAAGGGTTGCCAGCAGCAACCTGATGTGTTATATAAATATATCTTTAACCTACATGCAGAAGCTGGAAGAAAAAATAGTATTTCAACCACAACTAATATCTGATCAGTAGTAGAAATCATATCCCATAACTGTTATTGAGAGACTTAAGTTTGCTTGGATTATGCAATTCATAGTTTATCCATTATGACCATGTAGTTTGTTCATGAGAGCACTGCATGAGCATGTAAACTAAATCCCTCCCTTATGTATAAATACATGAAATAGAAATGTCGCTGCCAGGTTTTATATAATGCCATTTTTTCTAAAGAAATTTCATACCTTTTTAAAATAATGCCATTGCATAATGTAAATTCTCTTCTAAATCCTTGTTTTGCACTATTGTGATGGAACAATCTGTATGCTTTATACATAGCATCACATTTGCAGTAAACAGACTGAGTGCTGCTTCAGATACCCTCATAATATTCCTTTTTGCATCTTGCAGAGTGGGTACATTTTAAAAGAATGAACAAGATGTGTGGTAATAATTTAAAATGGAGCCCTGTCTAGCATTTCATTAAAACCTATCAGTGGTGCATTTTTTCATAGCATAACAGTGTAAGTGAATGGGAATGGATAATTTATACACTTCATTTGCATTATTAGTGGATTGTGCTGATTGTGGTTTATTGAGATCTGGTGGCTGTGGAAAAGGGGAAGTTGTCATTTTTCCTTCTGTTATGCAAACACAAAGTTAGTATATTTATAGCTGTGAGGGCATAAAGGTTGCTTCTCCTTATGTGGGAGGGGTAAAGGGGGACCTTGCCCCTCGCAAAAACACTTGTGTTATGTTCTTTCTTTTGTCTTTTTTTAATATTGCACATATAATGGTTTGTGTCTGATGTACTAAATCTAAATGTAATGCAGCAGCAATGATTCAGCATAAGCCCATTTAAAATAAAATGTATTTGCTGGAGTATTGTCTTAGAAATTAAATAAATCTTCCCCAGGATTCATGAAGCTTGCGCCAGGCGCATGCATAGTGTAAGCGTTATAATGCCAAATATGGCCGTCGAGCGATTCAGGTACGATCCAATTCCATGTGCACTACCGGCGTATGCCAGATCTGTGCAGCCCCTGGCGTAGGTATGCTAATCACCCCATGTGCAGTGTCGCACCATGCAAATGAAGGCATATAGCAATTCATGAAGTGGTGCAGGCGTAGCGTAAGCCCATGGAAATGTAAACCAAAAAACATGGTTTACATTTTCCCAAACAGAACATCGGAGCTATGGAAGAGGGCCAGACCCAGGTATCACAACGTTAACATATGCCAATGGTGAAATACACAGCCAATGGCATAAGAAAAGATGCACAACATGTAAATAACAACATTTAATGTCATGTCCACAGTAACGCACAGCACAACCGCAGGGCATGTGTGCGGAAGCTGTAACATAAAGAAATAATATAAAAATGTCATAAAATCACAACGTAATAGAAATCAGGTTTACAGCATAATACACAATGCTAGGCATGGAACACCACAACCAAGGTGCAAGGGTTGCTAAGGGCTTGCGATAGTGTTCGGCGTGGTAACTATGAATTAGTAGTCAATGCCATGCAAATGAGGCAGATAATACTGAATCGCAAATGTCCCGCCGTTTGAAGGTTGTACCATATGAAGCATCGGTATAACACCGAGGAGTGGCTCAGAGGAGATACATGACATCAGCAGAGGGGTGTGCCACCGTAGCAGTAAGCACATTGGAGCATTGCAAATCTGGCCTGTCCGTTGCTAAGCAAAGCTGCAGGACAGGGGTGGGGAGGAATCGATTAGCTGAGAGCACACATGGTGGCCAAAAGCGCATGTGTATGAGGATGAAAACGTGCTCGAAACCCAGTAATCGGATGCACGCACCGCAAACAATAGCAGGAACAGGAAGGTCAGGGGAAGAAAAGAAGGAAATGTGGAAGTAGGGTAATTGGAGTACTAATGAGCAATCAACACCAATCAACCCACGAAGGCCAATTCATGGCAGCTGACAAGTCTGCTTGCAGAAACCTGCAAAACAGGATAGGGGAGGCATTTGAATGCAAAGAAAGGAGGGGAGGTATTGGATTGCAAAGATAGGAGACCTGACACAGCAGAGCAAAGCAAACCGATAGCAGACTGGCAGTAGCACACATAACGCAAGATACGCCAGGTCCAGGAAAGTACAAATGAAAGTAGGCTGCAGGATGCACACCAGAAAATGGTAGGTGCAATGCGCAGAAATGTAAAGGGAAGGTCAAGAGGTAATCCACGGCAGGCAAATGTAATCCAACACCAAAGGCACCACAATAGTAGTTCCGGCAGTAAAACACATAAGATAACCTGTATCTACGATCGTACATACCCACCCTATGACATCATTGGTGTTCACAGCACAATAGTATAAAGTGTGAAAGCACCCAACACACACCTGTGTATTCCCAAACACTGCACCATAGGTGTAAACACACGCGGAATTTTTAAAATGTACATGTTGGGAGCTGCCATAGCTGTGATTTATCAGCATGTGTTAGAGACTAACGGTGTTGTGGAGGATGATGCCGACAACCACCGCAGGCCTCGGAGGAGAAGGAGAGTGTTCAGACCAAGGGTAACCTACCAGGGGCTACATGACCTGGAGATAGTAGAGCATTACAGGGTGGACAGGGACATCTTACAGCAAATAGTGGAGCTGTGCCAGCCACGCCTGAGAACCAGAAACAACAGAGGGGAACCCATCCCAGTGGACACGAAGGTATGTGTAAGCCTGCGAATACTGGCCACAGGTATCTTTCAAAGGCCAACTGGAGATATAATGGGTATCTCACAGGCATCAGCATCCAGAGTACTACACCAGTTCCTGGATGCCATGTTACCACATGCCAATGAGCAGATATACTTCCCCAGAACTCAGGAGTTGGCCAGCAATATGCGCCACTTCCACTGTGTGGCACAATACCCGGAGGTACTGGGTGCGATAGACTGCACGCACATACAAATCAAGTCACCACCCGGTGAGCAGGGTAGGTGCTACATAAACCGCAAGGGATTCCACTCCATCAACTGCCAGATCGTGTGCAATGCCCAGGGCATTATCATGGATGTGTGTGCTGGCAGCCCTGGAAGCTACCATGACTCCCATATCTGGCATGACTCATAGCTGTATCAGGTATTTGTCAGGGGGGACATCCCACATAGCCATCTCGTGGGGGATGCTGGCTATGCACTGGAGCCGTGGATGATGACTCCCATCAGAAATGCAAAGAACAAAAAAGATGGAGCCAGCAGAACATGACCCAAAAAAATAAACTTTATTGGTAATAAACCATTATCCAAAAAACAGCAAAGAATCCATCAGAAATGCACACACACCCATGCAAGAACGCCATAATGAGGCACACACACAAACCAGAATCATCATAGAGCGTGTGTTCGGGATGCTGAAATCACGGTTCCCATGCTTGGATACATCTGGTGGAGCCTTGCAGTACTCTCCAGGCACGTGTGCCCACATCATCATAGTATGTGCCATGCTACATAATATGATCCTGCGGAAGCAGCTGCAGCAGGGACAAAATGGTGAAGGCCCTCATAGCCCACCGCAATTGCCAAGGCCATTACAGGCACAGAGGGATTCAGACCATGAACACACTGTGCCAGCCCCAGTAGGCAGACGGAGGCGTGCCCAATATGCCTACGCCTTGGCAAAGAGGGAACGTATAGCACATACTCTGACAGTGTAGGCCCCTATGGACTGACACCTCTCCACCTGCACACACAGTAAAATGGATGGCACACAAACATGACCACCTGTAAATTGTAATGTATAGGTGGCCCAATGTGTGACTCCTACATAGGCAGTCCTCAAACATTGTAAACACAACAGCCAGTGGAACACGGAATGCCAATACCTGAACAGTACATGAGTCTTACAGCATATGGTGGTGCTGTGTGCCTGTCACGTTCCCGCCAGATATATATATATATATATATATATATATATATATATATATCTATATATATATATATATATATATATATATATATATATATATATATAGATATATATATATATATATATATATATATATATATATATATAGATATAGATATAGATATATGTACACATATGCATATATATATAATAAAGATAGAAAGGGCAATAGAGGGATATATGGTGATATAAATGGATTCAGCGATATCTGCAAATATAATAGATAGTTCAACGACATTCATAACATCTTGGAGATACAAATAAATAGGATACCGCCAACCATGGAATGTGTAACATACCGACATGCGTAACCATGAGGCTGAAAGACCGATAGAACACAGTACCGGAACAGTACATCCGCGAGTAATAGTATGATGATATGAAGGGACAGTTAGTCACCGCTGCCGGTGTCACGGTCCACGTAGGTACTGTGTTCAACTGTGTCTGTGAGTGCCGTAGTCTGTGTAAGTGTGCGTTGAGGGTGCTGTGTGCATCTCTGTGTGACTGTAATGTGTGTGTGTGTCCACAACATGTGTTTGTTAGTGCCAAGTCAGAGGCAGATCAGTATGGTAGGTGTGGGTATAGCTAGCCGTAGGCATACGGTTACTACCTGTCCCACAATAGGAGGGACAGCCCCACCATGGGCAGGTGTGTCCTGACATAAAACAGTACAAAGGGTAAATGTCCGAGATGGTAGGACATAAATATGTCCCATATATAATGTAACAGTCGTATTTAATAGTTATGCCTGTATGTAAGAAACTTAAATGTTACATGCAATATGATAAGTAGCCAAAGTCACACAACAATAGGTATGTAGTGAGGATAAAAGTATGTGCTACCTGTGTACTGACCGTGGCTACGTGTTGGTTTGTAAACACTGCTTTGTGTCCCGCAAGTGTCCAACAATGACCATATGAAAAGGTGGCAACCCATGGCAAACAGGCTCTTTTAACAACACAACCACAATGACTGCAAATATCTGGGACAGAAATACAAGGGATAGCTGTCACTTACACATATCCCCTGATATATCGCTGCAATTATGGAGGTATACAAGTAGCAAGCTCACCTGCAGATGATATAGAAACCAATTAACAACGGCCCAACGTACAATCCCATAACATAAGTCTACTAACTGTTAGCTCTCTAATTAGGGACGGAACCCACACACATAAATACGGATTATGTAGAAATGCAAGACCCACAAACCTTATATGTTACGTACAACCACCGACATCCCCCACACTAGAAACTAAAGCAATACAAACTGTAATAGCAGCACAAACATCCAGTCAGTCAATTACATCTGCAGAACCCTCAACATACCATGTGAGAGACACAATTAAAAGCGTCATGCAAAATTGCAGGCGTTGTATAATGGAACAAACAGCCATGTTACAGGTTTTGATTGCAATACTCCGTTATCAGACATCGGGATGACAGGTACACCCACATGTTGAACCAAATACTCTACCTGTCACACACAATCCACAGGGGACATGAATCCAAGCTATACTTGTCTCCATGCATAGCAGTTGCAGTTACACATAACAAAACACAATACAGACCGTCTCCCCGAAGGTAGGGCAAATAGGCAATGCCCAAGTGGAGAATGTAATTATACCCCACTGTCGCTGCGTAATTGGCGAATGGAGTAGCTGCACAGCTGATATGCAAGTAATTAGTCACTCAGGAACACCAATTGGCGGGATGAATCCACATGTTTCAGGTATCGACGTATATAAGGATGACTTGCCAGACATTCAAACCGTATGTTCATACCGAATAACAGTTGAAACACTGTGAGAGAGATAGAAACGAAACGCCGTAATGACACCAAGGTATGTAGAATGCCCGATATGTAAGGTTATGTATAGCATGATCTGTATTAATTAGTTTTACTGTATGTATAGCCTGGTTTGCATTAATTAAACGTGTCCGCAATGCATAAAGTGGGGAAAGGTATTTATGTAATGATGTCTTGCTGAGCATACTAACGCTTGTAGAAACTGTGCGTCCAGCAGTGGGACACAAGGTACACAGCACAGACACCAGAAGGGATGCTACATGAGGGCATTAAACAGAGCAATGCCATACAACCCGCCGTCAGTGGTAGGGTATGTCCAACAAGGACGTGCCATAGCAGGGGATAGTATATGTTGATATACTGTCACAGCACGCATGTGTATGGGCATATAACATTAATGACATATGTAAGGTGGCCCCGCTGTACAAGTATGCTTTGCATTATGGGATACTATGTGAAATATGTGTAATGTATAGTATTATAGGTAGATATGACAGATATTCTACACAGCATAACAGGCATATCATGCATACCACAGGTATCGTCAATTGGTATGTACAATAACAGGATACATATGGCCTATAGGTATGGGACATAGTAATAGCATGATAGCTAATCTAAATGGAAGGGCTACCAAGTAACCATGCACAAAGGACATGTAATAGCTGCACAGGTGCATAGTGGGGTACTATGCAGTCTGGCAAGTCCATGTGTAAGCACAACTACAGTGTTCACACTAGTGGCACCTCTCCAGGGTAGTGTCCTGTGAACAGCAGAGCCAGGTGTCACCTGCACCTCTGCACAGTACAGCCACTGTGGTGATCCCAGGCCTACATGTGTCTCCCATGAACAGTGCTACTGAGTGTCCCTGCATGATGTACATAGGACTTATGTTCCACAGCATGGTGAGTGTCCGGTTTCGGAATGTAACCCAGAAGCACATCCCACTCATTGTGGCATGTGTGCACATATCCATGAGCATGTTGCTCACAGTGGCCTCTGCTTATGTCACGTATGAGGAGTATATCCATCAATAGTATTGTGGACATGGGCCCTGTCTGATCAGCAGAGGTCACCCCTGAGTATGTAGTATGCAAATGTGTACAGATGTGGTGTCCGTAGTGCAGCCGCATATTTAAACTGTCGGAGCTTAGTAAACGTCATGGCATGTTAATGTTGTGGCATGTAAAGCTGTAGCTTTTGTGTAAGGTACACCCTAAATGGGGTGGTGTACCCTTGAATGTGTGTAGATGTCCTGAGTTCAGAGGTACAATGGGTGCCTATGTACCAGCTACACACCCAGTACAGATAGGTGTGGCCACGTAGAAGGATATCCATGCCACAGTGGCAATACGGTAACCACAGGAGTGGGTGCGACATATGTGTGTACTGCAAACATGTACAATGTGATATGTATGTAGGGGACTACCATCCATGTGATAGTCAGTGGGTGAATGGTGTAATGCAAAGGTGATGTGCATGCACCTTGTGTCATGCAGCTTGATGCCATGATAGTCATATTATGTATCTGTCACAGTGACACCCATATGGTTGGAGTCAGTATCAGCTGGTGGAGCAATCATGGTGCTTGGTATGTAGGGGTTTGAATGCTAGGCAGGGAAAGTCCACTGTGCCAGCCTGTTCCACAGGTAAGCATATACTGAACATGAGGGGCCCTATGACTGAGGACCGTGGTATGCGAAATGTACCTGACATGTAGTAGGTACTATGGTATGCTGGCCTCACTGTGTGTCCTGTCCATGAGCCACATAGCATAACATCCTGAAATACAGGGTACGATGTGCAGGTGGATGTGTATGTTGTCAATACCAGAATGGGGAATGGTGCTGAAAGGCAATGAGAGGACATTGTAGGATGTGTGGACTCCCGTACCATCAGCAACTGCCCTGGTAACTGTATGAAAGGAGTCCACCATGTGTAGGGGCCATGCTCTGGCCTTAAGAAGCCCAACCCGGGTGGCAGCAAAGGACGGGAGCCCAACAATGTCTCTGTGAATGACGTCCTTGATTATGTGCCCCATAGCCATGCAGAACAGTCCAGTCAGGTGTGTAGGACTATAGTCCCACTCGTGCAATGTGGTGCCACTTGTGTGTAGTGTGATAAATGCTGCTGTGTGCCATTCAGGGGCTACAATGTCTGAAACAAGGCTATTACTGAATATGGTGGGCTAGTGGGGAGACGTAATTCAGAGGTTGGTGGACATCACAGCCTGGGACGTTGGAAGGTGACATGGGGCCAGTGTCCCAGGACATATAGAGTGTAGGTCAGTACTGTGTAGGTGTGACCACAGGGACACCACAATGTTCATGTATGGATTGCGGCCCTGTAGTGAGTGAGAGGGTGTACTGTCAGCATTGAATCCATCCTCCAGCATGTTGCCAACAACATCTGGGTCTGCAATGTTCCTGAGTGACTGTTGTATGTGACAGCAGATGTAGATGTTGCCATCGAATACTGACATACCACCATAATGCCTGGTGGTACACCCCGGAATGTGTGGCAGTCATGTTTACATAGCTAGTCTTGGAGTATGTGATGAGGGACCATGTGGCCCCACCATGACTGACCAGTGAGCCACCCCACACATGGGAATGTACACCACTGTGCAACAGCCTACACCTGTTGTTGTACATCATATGTCCATGGAACATGACCACCAGAGTTGCGTCTGTTATCTGGTGTGTACCATCATGGCTCTGTGTGGAATAGCATGATCCATGCAGTTGTGTACATGCTAATGAAGTGCACTGGGGTATGTGTCAGTATTTGTATGTGCATTGTCCATCTGCACGGGTGTCATGATGTTAACAACCGTTGTCAGCAGACGTCTGTAGTAGGTGTTGTAGTACACATGTACTTTGTATGCTGTGATGGGTGTGTTGCTGGGATGTGGCTAACAAGGTCGATTAGCATATGTTCGGAATCCACCAATGAGGGGATAACCCCAGGTGTGTAACACCAGTCACATGGTGGTAGTGTTCATGCCAAGGGTAATGTAGGCCTTGGAGGTGGTGTGTATGGGTTGATCCAGCAGAGCGGAGGGTATGACTCATGAATGTGTCGGTACATGAGTGGCTATCCCAGTGAAGTGTCGGGTAGTGTCACTCACACATCAGTAGTAGCTGTCTGAGTCCCACTGTCCACTATACCAACATAGAAGTTATGTTACCCGTGGGGTATGATGTTGACTCTGTCGCTTGTTACAATGTGTATAGCGGTCCCGGGCACAGTTAGTTGCACGTGGAGCACCTCTGATGCATTGTGCTAAGCAACTTGCCAGGATGTGTGCAAAACATAGTGGGATATGGGAACCCCTCAGCTGTGGGTGTGCCAGTCCAGGTATGTGCCTGAAAGGTATGGTCTGTCTATAACCTGTCATTGCAAGTGTGCTCTGCAGAGCCTAGAGGCAGGTCCCAGTCACTGCAGAGATGTTTGAGTGGTGCATTACAAGATGTGCCTTGCCTGGGTGCATCACAAAGGAAGATGCAAGCATTGTGTCACATGACCCCATGTCGTGCCTGCCAGTTACCGCCCTGCCGGTGACAGTTATTGGAAACTGTGCAAGACAGGCAGTATCGAAGCAGCAAGAGCCTTACATGTGAGCTGTACTCCCAGGGCTGACAGGTGCAAGCCATCTGTGCCACAGCATTGTGTTTGACCAGGACAGTCATAGCGGACAGATACCACATGCCTGTGGAATGACAATAGGAGCATAGGCAACTGTTGAAGTGACACAGTCAGTCATTGTACCATGGTATCATGTCAGGATGAATGCAAAATGCTCCCCAGGGCTAGGCCCACACCCTCAGGGCTATAAGACTGGTGAGCTATTGCATGTCCCTGCACACGTAGTCTGTGAAGTGGCATCACAGGGCAGTCACACTAACATGGCGAATGACAGACATATCGTACCTGGTGAGGTGTGGCATGGGTGCACAGGTTATGTTGCAGAAGCAGTTACCCGACAGTAAGATGTAAGCAACTAACGCCTTGTGTAGCCTGCTGTGTGGAACTGCAGTATGACTCCCTACAGAGTCAGCTATGACTGGTGTGTTGTGAATGTTATAACTCACTATTGGCTGTATGTGATGGGCACACATGATTCTGTGGGCTATAAGCTGGTGATGTTGTCTTCCATGATGGGGGCTACCTCTTGTGCCTACAGTGAGTATGGAGACGTACTGCACAAGTTGTCCTCATAGGTGTGGCCAGTGGTGTAGATCATGTGAGACTATGTGATGGGTGGGGTGTGTTACGAATGTTACACATCCCCAAATGACTGTCAGGTGCAGTCAGGGTTGGCGACAGCATTACCCCCAGCCATAGCTGTCAGCATCCTGTCCCCAAACCGAGGAACATTAGCCCTCATACTGTGTGACAAATGGGCAAAACGTGGAACACTTACAACTGGCTTACTAACAGCGTCAACTAGGAAGGGCATATGATGGTTAAAATATGCTGGTCTTACGTATAAAAAAGATATTCCAATGAATTAATATGATTCCCATCTATTCAGCCATGGCTAGCAGGTAAACTATTTACAACAATGAATGTGTGACAGACCCTTCCAATGTGGAACCTTGAGGAACATGCACCTTTTAGAACCCCAGATGAGATACGTTCCTCGTAATGAGGTACACCTGAGAGCTATGGGCCCAGCACGGCTGCAGAAGTGCATCCCCCACAGGCTGTAGTGCCGTATGTTGGGAGGTGAGCATTGAATGTGTACATGAGACAATTGCTCTATTGCCACATGTACGACATATCCCTCATATAGACAGGCAGTAGCACTGGTACGTGACAGTTGGATATGCCTGTATATACAACCATGTCCCACAGGATATGTGCGTTACATGTGTACAACAGCTGTTGTACCTTAAGCAAGCTGGGAAGTGTAGGACAGCCAGTGTACCTGTGGGAAATGGTGTGGAATGGGCACTATAGTAATCAGTAGCTCATGACATGCTCACAAGTTCTGAACAAGTGCCTAGCATGACCATACAATACAGATAGGGTGTTGGATAATATCAACACACAAGTGGTGATGACAGTCATTTAGGGTGGCACCGCACTATAACCCTGCTGAGTATGGTGTGCATGTCCATGAACCATTAGCACTGTAGATGTTAGTAGTACAGATGTACAAGACAGCACAGATATTTGATTACAAATACCTTTGCATGTCACAGGAGTGTTCCACCAGTGGCCTGTTGACAGACTCACAACTACAAAAGGTGCAAGAGTGACATGTGCACAGCACATCAGTGCCAGCTACAGTAGAACAGGGTTAATGTGTTGTACCCCACCCTCATTGTAGCCCATACCACACAGACAAATGTTAGGCATCTGTGTATGTAAGGCTGTGAATGGCCATGACCTAACATTATAGCTGTGTCAGTGTTGTGAACAACATACAGAATGGGCTGTGTGGGTGAGGTGTGTGACATATGTGCACAGTCTGATGGATGATACCAGCAGTGTCACTGCTAGGTGAACATCCCTGTACCCATAAACTACTACCTAGGCTGTGGTCAATATTATGGACACTGTGTAAGGGATGGTGCTGTGCAGTGCACCCCCCCGACATGGTGACATCTCCAAGCCCCTTAGGTAGTCATATGAGGTACCCATGTCATGTCTGGGTGCCATCCATGAGCACGGAGATCACTGGACAGGCATATACAGCACTGTGGTGACCAATATTGGATCACATACTACCTGTAAAGGGTAATGGCTATGCATGGATGTGCGATACCAGCCTTCACAATCCACACATCCACTATGCATCATGCTGTCTACCTTGCAGAAGGACATTTGCTACACCATGATGATGGACATGCTACATGTCCATATCCTGATCTATATGACATATGTCATGGACAGCCACCATCCTAATATTAGGATCGCCACAGGCTGGACCGATCCCTGTGCCATATATGTGACATACTTCCGCCATACCATGCAACCCTGTCCATCAAAGCTGCGCATGTCATCCCAGTCATACATGGTGTGATGGCCGCATGGTAGATGTACTATCAACTGACTGGATCAGTAATATGGCACTGATGTACCTTGCGGTGGCACAATGGCTGTCTGTTACAGCTTGGAAACCGTTCCCGCACATGCTATGGTTGATGACCATCCCTGTGAATGTCGTCTGACTAGCCATTGTCCCATGTCTATCACATGTGCAATACAGGCGATCCGTGGCAGGATGTTGAACAGTTGTACAGTACTGTGTAGATGTATATGGCAAAACACATGCATGCACAGGTGTCCATGCGTATGTGTGCATTGTCACTGCTCAAGTCCATTACAGCTGTGTCTGTGTTGATATGTGACATATACACAGCATCCAGGTCAACAGTAGTACCGTGGACACATCGAAGCATGTGCAGATAGGTAAGAACACAAGTGCAGGCAAATAGACATGCCCACAGCAAGACAGCATTTACATGGAGTATGAACACTGTAATGAGGTGACACACATATATGGTGATGATATCCAGTGCATAATGGGTGTGACATGTGTGACACAAACACGTCAGTCATGTCAGTGTCATGATGCTTTGCAAAGATAACTGTGCAGATGTAGTAGATGTCATAGAAATGTATGTGCAGCAGTATCTCTGTACATCTCTGAAACTGTGACCTGTCACCATCATTATGTCTTACAGATAATGCCCCGTACACGCCTCCCAGCATACACCCGCCAGGAGGATGATGTCCTTATCCCACAGCTCCATGACAACTATGACTTGTTGTTCAGCCATGTGCCACAGCATGCCCAGCAGCGGGATGACCTGTGGCAGGATCTACGCAAGAGGGTGAACGATGTGGGTGGCCATAACCGCACCTACCAGCAGGTGCGCAGACACTGCACAGACCTGATACGACATGCAAAACAGCGAGCCACTGCAATCGCCAGGAAACAAGGTGGAACAGGTGGTGGGCCACCAACCCAGCCCCCACTCACACACACCGAGGAGCTACTGGCCAGTCTGGGGACACCCAGGGAACAGCATCCAGAAACACTAGCTGCCATCGTGGAGGTGGGTGTCTCCCAACCAATGAGCCTGGAGTTGCCTGGTAAGTCAGTACTGCACATATGGCTATTATATCCCATGTAGTTGCTTGTGTCACTGTACATTATGTAAAGTAACAACATATGCCAGGTATGTGGGCACACATGCTGCATACTATAGTATGCTACGTTGTGTATGCACACATGTGCATACTATATGCTATTACACAGGTGAATGTGTTCACATGCACAGTGCAACCTGTGGCTGTCATACAGTCATGGATAATGTTCATACTGGTGTGTCACCCCTATACAGGTACCTCATGGGTCCATTGCAGGTGAGACTGTCATCAGTATCAGGCATGTTACAGTGTAGATCTATTTGCCATGTGGCCAGTTAACACTTGCACACCTGATGTTTGTTCCAGTCATGATATGCAGGTCACACTACCCTTCATTCACACACGCCACCCATGTGCAATATATACAAACGTAATGATACACCGACTTGAAACCACAATACTTGTCATTGCAACATGTGTGGTCAGCTGTGCATACAACGGTGGAGGTGTTCTACAATGGAGGCATATGTAGTATGCATTGGAACAACATGTGTGGTACGCACACAGTACCACACAGTGAGCTGTGATATGGGCAGCCCACAGGTGTCACCATTGTGTCATATGCCCCTGCATTGGGTGCACACATTGTGATGTGTCACCTGACATGTCCCAGACATGTAGTGTTCTGTCTGCAATATTGTCACACTATTGCATGACCTATACCCCACATACCAAACATACAACCCATTGTCTGCATAGCCCGGTGGATTGTGACATATCTGACATCTATGGGTGCATGTCATATGGGACAACACAGACATGTGGAAAAGATGCCCATCACACACAATTGGCCAACACATGTGCACACATGGCCATGGGGGATGGCCAGAGACATGTAGCCACACAGTACTTGGGATGTGTATACACCCTGTTGCACATTGTCCACACATGGTCCAATTATAGCCTTAGTTGACCGATTATACAGTCGATGTGGTACACTGGACAACCTAAAAGCCTGTGCACAGCTACTGGAGGTGTCACTGAAGTCTACCATATATGATCTGTTGAACATCATGACTGTGTTGCAGTTATGGATATGCAATGTGTACATATTATGCATTCTACAGCAACAAAGATGCCTCATGTTGCCATGCAATGGCACAGTGTCTGTACTTCACACTGTATAGCAATGTAGACAGCTCACACTACCCTCCCATGCTCTTGCACATTTGCTAAACATGCATTCTATCTGTAGGGCATACACACAACACTGCAATGTGAAGCCCATTATGATGCTGTACATGTGTCAGGACACCATTGTGTCAAGCATGTATGCATGTTAATGCACATGTCAGCAGATTACATGTCAAGGTCACGTCAGCCATGTGTACTGTTATCCTGTTCTGGGCCACATGGTGTATCACGGGGATGCATGCATACTACCATGATTGTGTGAACTGCATGGCTACTGATATGACACCTGCTTGCTGTAGTGTGCACCCCAGGGAGGTATGCTTACTAACACTATTAATGTCTGAGCTGCATGCCCTCTGTTGTATCGCAGGCATGCTGCATGCCATCTGACAAATCACATGCATGGTATGTCTGTGTGTGTCTGTGTTTGTGTGTGTGTGTCTGTGTTTGTGTGTGTCTGTGTGTGTCTGTGTGTGTGTGTGTCTGCGTTGCGTATGTGTCTGTGTCTGTGTGTGTGTGTCTGTGTGTGTGTGTCTGTGTGTGTGTGTGTGTGTGTGTGTGTGTGTGTGTGTGTGTCTGTGTCTATTGTACTTTACAGTATTTCTTTGCATTCACAGGTGATGTAGGTGCGTTACCGTCCTGCGGTCCATCTGATGTTAGTGTCCCCACAGATACTAGCAGTGATGAACATATGCATGAGGTACAGGCAGGGTTGTCAGGGGCTGAATCTGTGCCAATGGTTACCATCCCAGCTATGTCCCCCTCTTCCCCGCACACAGTTCTGCTGCCAACACATACCGCATCACCAGTGGCCATAGAGGAAGGACAGTCAGCATCTGTTAGTGTGGAACAGGAATGTGTGGTGGCTACAGAAGGTGTGCTTACACACCATGTTGTCAGTGTAATGACTGCAGATGTGCCACACAGGCATGTGGCCGGTGCTGCTCATAGGAGGACCTCTGGCAGACATGCACCTGCAAGACAGAGCGCAGCAGCTGGTATCACCAGACGCATGTTCCAGACTGTAATGGCGGCACAGGCACGTGCTGAACGGCAGAACAGAGAAGGGCAGAGGCTGCAGAGGGCTGCTATCCATACCCTAAATGACAACATCCAGGCATTGGCAAATGCTCAACAGCAGATTGCTAATGTTCTGGATAGGCGATTAGGTGAAATGGTCAGAATCCTTGACCAAGGCATGGCAATCCACGAGCGGGAGCTGTCTGTGCTGGAACACCTGGTAGGAGTAAGGCATAGGCCACGTGGATGTAGGCCAGCAACACCACCTAGTGTAGGTCGACGTGAGCATGCCACCTCACATGCCTGCTCCCATAGTGCCGGAAGCAGTAGCAGTGCAGCTGGCGCTGCGCTGTCAACACCAGGACACAGCAGGCCACGTCGACGTGGCCCTGGATGGTCTCAGCAGGGACACGGTTCCAGCGGACATGTGTCGTCGGACAGTAGCCACTCTGTACCTCCACCTGGTAGTGCCGTGCAACCCCAGGCAGGCACAGGTCACATGGCCATGGACGGACACAGTGAGCTGTACAACCTACTCTGTACAATCTGGGGCTGTCAATTATACCCTGTGTAGGCATCACAAATGGCAGAACTGTGTACACACATACATGTTCACAGCAAACACAACTGTAGGGCTCCACAACATCCACATGCATTCTGCACAGACATGTCCAGTCAACTCACCGGCCCTTACACATACACATGATGTTATCCATTGGTGCAGCCTATGCCCCTGACAAACATATCACCCTGTGCATATGATGAAGCCTGTGCCGCATCCCTGTCATCCACACCATCAGTGCAGGGTTATGCACAAATATTCTGATGCACAGAGTGAACAGCATAGTGAGAGGTGTATGTAATATTACCTGTGTATGCATAGTGAGGGATGTGTATGTTGCAGTGGTTGTGTGTGAATACTGAGAGATGTGTATGTGACATAGGTTGTATACTGTCGACATGCACCAGTCATACCATGTAGTGCAGGTGCAGCATGCATTGTGATGTGTTCACGGTATGTGTCTCGGTTACATCTGTAGCACCATGTTGGTTGTGATACCGTGGTTCCCTCCTATGGTGTACTTGCATGTGCCTACAGGTAGCAGTGTTTGCAGTCCCCCACGTGTAACTGTGGATTACTCACAGGCACGTCTGGCAATATCAGCATGCTACATGTACCCTCATCCTGACTGTTGGACACACCAACATGACACAGATGTCCGCACATATACTGCACCTGACGCATGTGGTCGGTGCCACAGGCTACACTGGACAAAGATGTGACATACAGAGCAGGACACATTACAGGTATGGTGACATGGTACAGGGGTTGTACACAGCGGCCTAGCCAATGATGATGTGAGGTGTCACTTGGTAGCTGGAGGCCACACTGTGCAGCAGTAGGACCCTGTAACAGTACAGGAACATGGCCGCATTCACGGGGTGTACACCACTATGACGCACACCCCATAGTGTGCAGGTGGGGACCCTTGCCTGTGTGGTCATCACCCTCACAGTACTATGCACCCACACGATGTGTCACAGAGAAGGGATATGCACAGGAAGCCAGTATGGCTGGGACCTATGGCATCAACAGGGTTGTGCAAATGCATCACCATTACGGGTTAGTCACCACGTGGGGTTAGTGATCATTTCCCACCGTATATTAGCATACACCCTCACACCAAGCAACAGACATACATTCAGACACACACACACTGTGGTGACCCCACATGTGTATACAGACAGCCGACGTGTGTGATGCACCACACCGGCCGACGTCATGCTTCCCACACTGATGTATGTACAGATCTCTACAATGGTGTACAGGGATGTGTAGCAGCTGGGACATATTCCCCGCGATATAGGTTCATAGGTTCATAGGTTTATACTAGGCTATCTGCCCTAAGGCATTTATAAGCCTAGCCCAAAGTTATGTGGCTTACGCCACCCCTTATGTTAGAAATAATGTGCCCATTAGTTTGTTGTGCCTCTGTCCAGCAGTGACACAGAGATGATTCCCGGGGTAAACCTACGATCTCCCATCCACCGGTCAAGATTTCTCTTGAACAGAGCCAGCGAGTTGCTCTGCCTCACATGGACCGGGATTTTATTCCACAGCATGGGGAGTCTCTGGGTGATAAATCTATCCCTCCAGCACTTCCTATTTATATCCGTGCTAAGGTTTAAGTCACTTGCTCTAGTGGTTCTGGTGGATTTGGATTTTTTGAGGTGGAGCATGTCCATTAATTCCGGGTTGGTCATGGCCTTGTATGTCAGGCACAGGTCACCTCTGAGCAGATGGTATGCAACTGAATAGAGTTGGAGTTTCTTCAGTCTGGCAGTATATGACAGGTTTTGGAGTCCCTTTATCCTTTTCGTGAGGAACTTTTGGGGTCTCTCCAATTGCTGCAGGTGTCGGGTGAGATACATCCTGAACGGGGCATTGTACTCGATCATTGGTCTGATAAGTGAAGAGTACAGGGGAACAATGACCTCACTTGATCTGGATGTGAATCCCTTCATGATCAGATGGGCAATGTAGAAGGTCTTTCGAACCACTTTAGCAACGTGAGTGTCAAACGAGAGGCCACTGTTAACCTGGGTACCCAGGTCCCTGATAACCTCTTCTGTGCTTAGTGGGTTGCCATCTATATGGTAGCTTGGGGTTACCTTGTTTTTCCCAAAGGGTATGACTATACACTTTTTTGCGTTTAACTTCAGGCCTTGGCTCTGGCACCAGCTATCAGTTTCCGTGAGACCCCTCTGAAAGATGTCTGTGTCCGATGTACTATCCACTATGGCACCCAGTTTGCAGTCATCCGCAAACTTTGTCAGCCATAGTCCTCCTATGTTTGCCTGTACTTCTGAGAAGTAGATGCCGAACAATAGGGGGCCAAGGACTGAGCCCTGTGGGACACCACTTGTAACAGGCTTGGAGTCTGACATGGCTCCAGCAACTCTAACCCTGTGGCTTCAGTCCATTAGCCAGTTTGCAACCCATCTTGTGACATATGGGTTTACATTTAAGCTGGTAAGTTTCTCTATGATACCCGAGTGGGGTATTGTGTCGAAAGCTTTTGCAAGGTCAAGGTAGGCTGTATGGACTGCCTTTCCCTCATCAATGGCGTTGGTAACTGTTTTGAAGAAGTCGACCAAGTTCAAAAGGCAAGATCTGCCCTTGACAAAGCCAAACTGGGTTGGGTCCAAGGTCTGCAAGTCCGCTGTGTCCTTGTTTATGAGTTCCATTATGATCCTCTCCATAGCTTTGCAGACCAGGCTTGTTAAGCTTATGGGGCGGTAATTACCAGGGTCCGTAGAGGCACCGCTTTTGTGGAGTGGGACCACAGTTGCCGTACGCCACTCCTTGGGCACATGTCCTGTGGTAAGGCTAAGATTAAACAGCTGCCTTATGTGTGGGTTTAGTTCTTCATTGAGTTCATGTAGCACACAGCCGGGGACACCATCCGGTCCCATTGATGCTGTGTTTTTAGCTTTAGAGAGAGCAGCTTTCACCTGCGCATTTGAGATGTCTGGGAGGCTACACTCTGTTGGGATAGTTATCTCTCCTTTTGGGGGGGAGAGGGGGGGTGAAGTGTGGCATCCCTGGTCACACAGTCGGACACACATGGCAGTGCTGGGAATGATACACCTGCCATAGGATGACACGTTTGATAGACATGCAGCGGTATTGATTGCATTATGTGTACCAACACTATATCTGGCAGATGTGCTGCTATATGCACACGGGAGGTTGTAGGTGTTACAGGTGCCTTGTGACATATAGTTGTTAACACCTGACCACTGTGTATGCATTATGTCAACACCATCACGTAACAGTGGCATAGCGTACTGTTTGCACATGGCATGATAGGATGGTGCGTGACACAACTCTGAGCTGCCCTCTGCACACATACATCTAGACAGGTGGTTCACCACGTTATGTACACACATCCCTCCATACATGCTGTTTGTATGTGTCAATGATGGGTCTGCATTGCGTCTGCATGTCGTAGGTAGGTGCAACTATGTTACGGACATTGGCCACTGCACATGCATGGTTGCTGCATGCACAGTACAGATGTCACATTTGTATGCATTGCTATTGTTGGATATGTGTGTTGACATACATAACACATGGACTGCGGTATGATATCACGGGTGTCACAGGCAACCAGTACAAGAGTATGTGTCCCAGTCAACACTGCTACCCCCTGTAGTGTGAGCATTCAACAGACATGGGCCCACCTTCCATTCCTGTGTGTAGCATTGATTACGCCAGTGTTATGCATGTGGTACATCAAAGGCTATGTATGTATGTGTTGTGTGTACAGTCCATGCACACATCCACACAATCACATGTATGACATATCCAGATGTGTGTTCATTGGTTTACAGCAATAGTCAGGTGTCACAGCTGTGTAAGGGCCGTGGAATGTGTTGAGCCGACCTGTTCATGTATACTGGTATCATTGCAATGCATAACACCTGTTGGATCCCTGTTGGTACATGTATACTCTGCACAGCTGGTGTACACCACTGTACAGCCCAGTGGTCATGTGTCACATGGTGTTGTGAGACCGTAAGGCTGTGTAGTGCTGCACCAATGACATGGTGCTGACTTGACAGCTACAGTGTACACTGCAGTGTGTACGTGTGTGACCTGCACCTGTGACAGCTGTGATGGCAGCTGTGTGTGTACAGGTCACTGCATGTGTGACCGCCCTGTGAGTGAGGACAGTTATACCTTACTGTACCCCTCTGTACTGGGCCCTTCTGTGTGTACACTCCATCTGCATGCAAGACAGCCCTTTGCAACAGCTAAGTGTGTGAGCATGCCCAGTATGCTGTTGTGTAGATAGACACACAGTACATTCCACACTGCGCCCTTCCATGATTAGACTCCGTGGGCATGCAAGTTGGCCCTTTGCAACTGCTAAGTGTGTGAGCATGCCCAGTACGCCTTTGTGTAGATGGACACACAGTACATTCCACACTGTGCCCTTCCGTGATTAGACTCCGTGTGCATGCAAGATGGCCCTTTGCAACTGCTGTGTGAGCATGCCCAGTATTCTGTTGTGTAGATGGACACACAATACATTCCACACTGCGCCCTTCCGTGATTAGACTCCGTGTGCATGCAAGTTGGCCCTTTGCAACTGCTAAGTGTGTGAGCATGCCCAGTACGCCATTGTGTAGGTGGACACACAGTACATTCCACACTGCGCCCTTCCATGATTAGACTCCGTGTGCATGCAAGATGGCCCTTTGCAACTGCTAAGTGTGTGAGCATTCCCAGTACGCCGTTGTGTAGATGGACACACAGTACATTCCAAACAGACGTGTGATACTAAGCATGTGGGCATGGCCATTGACATCCTGTATAGCCATGGTGGTCATCCAGGCAACCGATGCCCATTTTCAATGTCACGATGGATGCCTACATTGAACACACTGGTTGCTCTCTCGAAGGGTGTACTGTCTGTGGCGCATCCCGTATCTATTTAGTGTTGTAGTGCTCAGTAGATATTTAGTTGGCCCGATGACAGCACTGCCGTGTTTGTGTATGTCTATCTTGGGACAGTAATATGCTTTCAGACTGCTCACTCTCTAAACATTCCCTATCGGCATCTTTGCCTTTGCGGATGATATCACCCACCTAGAAGTATGCCTCTGGGAGTGCTGTGTTCAGTTATCTTGGTAGCACGTTCTGTAAATGCGTAATGCTGTAGTGTGTTAAAGTAGTTAGGTGTAAGTTCAACTCCCAGCCCTTCCAAGTGTGTGTGTGTGTGTGTGTGTGTGTGTGTGTGTGTGTTTCCAGCTGCCTGGGGACACAGTAATGCTTTTAGATGCCTCACAACACATACATTCCCTATCGGTGTCTTTGCCTTTGCGGATGATGTCACCCACCTAGAAGTATGCCTCTGGGAGTGATGTGTTCAGTAATCTCGGTAGCGCATTCTGTAAATGCGTAATGCTGTAGTGTGTTAAAGTAGTTAGGTGTATGTTCAACTCCCGGCCCTTCCAAGTGTGTGTGTGTGTTTCCAGCTGCCTGAAGACACAGTAATGCTTTTAGTTGCCTCACAACACATACATTCCCTATCGGCGTCTTTGCCTTTGTGGATGATGTCACTCACCTAGAAGTATGCCTCTGGGTGTGCTGTGTTCAGTAATCTCGGTAGCGCGTTCTGTAAATGCGTCATGCTGTAGTGTGATAGGGTAGTAAGGTGTAATTTTGATTACCAGGCCTGCCAGATGTGTGTATGTATATGTGTGTGTGTGTGTGTGTGTGTGTGTGTGTGTGTGTGTGTGTGTGTGTGTGTATGTGTGTGCATGCTCCCGTCCACCTGGGGACTCAGGTTATGCTTTTAGATGCTTCGCAACACAGATATATCCTGCTGACGTCTTTGTCTTTGCGGATGTTGACACGCACTTAGTAGAATGCCTGTGTGTCTGCTGTGTTTAGTAATCTCGATAGCGTGTTCTGTAAATGCGTCATGCTGTAGTGTGATAGGGTAGTAATGTGTAGGTTTGATTACCAGCCCTGCCACATGTGTGTGTGTGTGTATGTCTGTATTTCTCTCTGTCTCTCTCTCTCTCTCTCTCTCTCTATATATATATATATATATATATAATCTATTTTCTGCTCATAACTCTGCTCTTGCATGGACAGCTGACTGTTTCATGTATCGCATATTTGCATAGCTTTCACATACCAATGGGGTATGTTGCAAATCCCAACATTGTCCATGCAACGTCCGTGTTACGGGCAGTGTTACACGCTCTTACAGGCGTTTGCTGTATATCTTGGCAGACATCTATCCTTGCTGTACTCTCACTGTACTCATACACGCCGGAGGCTTCATGTATCATGGCCTAGTTTTGCTGTGTGTATGTCTATTTTTGCTGTGTGCATGGCTGTGGGTATGTCCCACTATCATAATTTGTAAAGGTGACAGCCCTATAGGTACTTCATGTAGACTGCTGTGTCATTTGACATGTCAGCACATACCTGCGGACAGTACTGAACGTCCTACTGCAGCGCATTTCATACCTTCTGCATTATCTTGCAGTCAATATTGCTGTTTCCTCACACATGTATCTGTTTCTGATCATACCACTCCACCTCCTAGAGCAAATTTCTGGACAAGGCCTTATCTGATAGTGGGACACATAGGGGCAGTATTGACATGTTGCTCTTACAAACGTAGATAGTTGACACAATAATAGGTTTTGCATTAGTATGGTTTTCTGTCGGATTTGGTGTCTTAATCACATGTTTATCATTATTTCATGACTTCAGTTATCAGGAATGTGCCAGAATGTTACTGATGTTACGTGGAACACACCAAACATATAAGGCAGAACTCTGCACATTCTGCGTAAATCTGTACAGTTGCGGAGTATGTGTCTGATACAAGATATCAACTTTCTGACACCAATACACACAATGTATGGCGGCATCACAGGACACATGCCATTACATTTATATTGCAGGACACACCCACCCAGACAGTTGTATTCCTCACACAGGCCAACAGCTGCTTATCCACACTAATTGGTCTATCATATACCGTATGTGTGCGCCGGTATTTGTGCTTTCCGTCAGTGGCAGAGCTCACGCATTTGCAGTATGGGGGACTGGACATTGTTACGGTGACACTGCATGACACCCTGAGGGGCACATTACTTTTGTGTCTATTAACCTTACACATTGACATTCACAGGGCATACGTTGTCATTTACATTTGTCGGAGTACATGCGTATGACTTGTACATGTTTTCTCATTTGTCCTGATGTCTTTCTTCTCACCTGTCCACCTAGTATCACTAGTTATGTACATGTATTTTGGACAGGTTACCTTCATACCCCTAACCTGTACACATTATGGGTAAACGCCCTGACGTTTGACCTTTGCCCTTGTTACATTTGTCATAGTAATGTGCCTTTCTGGTAAATTGCTGGCAAGGCATTACGAACTGTGCGGTTAGATAATAGTGACTGACATTTCCATTACACGATTAGTAACACTCATAACATACTTATTCATGGCTATGCCAGTATTTTCACAACGTTCTGACTTTGTCTGGGGTATATCTAATATAGTCCCTATTTGTATTTCATGTACTATGCCTTAGTGCAGCTGTGTTATTCTGACAGTTTGTCAGTTATGGGTACCATCTTGGTCGCACGCATGTCCATCCATGATAATCACCTACATGACACTGATATAGGGCCCTACATATTGCCAAAATGGTTTAGTCAATATCCAGTGGATGGTTTGCCCCATTATTGAGAATATAGGCGTGTGCTATACCCACATTACTCCCACGGGGCGGGCCTACGAAATCTCTGCCAAACAACACCTAGGCCCATTTCTGCATACCCATGATTCCCATACCTGACAACCCTCTACAGTACCCATTACACATGTTTAATGTGTGCGGTACTGAAGTGTGGAGACACTTATATGCACTCCCCACTCTCCGGATATCAGTTCATACATCATACATTCTATTGACACGTATCATCACCCTTGCACCTGCTACTGTTGCATGTACAGCTATATCTTATTTGCTGAGGTCACTTATTTTGCATCAATGTCGGTTGACACTACGTATGGATCAATTTTTGGGGTCCTGCAATGGACACCTATCTGCATGTTTAAAGTGTAGAACTTGCTGGACTGTCACTTTCTGGCCAATGGTTTGGAATGCAGCGGTTTATTCACCTTTCGTGCATGTCTGTTTGTCTACCCATATTAGCTATAACGTGGCCTATTTATGTACATATGTCATATTTACAGGACACAAGTCTGTTGTGTATACATATATACATGTACAATCCTCATTTCATAACTTGATTTGGTTTACGTCTGTGGATTATGTGTATACACATATATCTATATCCATACCATACCTTTCCACTTTACAGATTGTCGCAGAGTGTACAGCTGGTTGCCTCTTTATCTTCGGTGTGTTTTACATAAACCTGTGTCTATCTGGCAATGTAGTGGCATTTCATTTGAGACTTACAGTGGGGAATACTGGCAAGCAGTTCAGGTTACGACTGCATACCCTTCAGAGAATCCATGCTACTGACACACCCATTATTCTATCCACTTTCTATGTTTGTTCTGGCACATATCTGGGGTTTGTCCCTATTTGTACTGGTAGTTTGCATGCCTTTGTCCGTTTTCATACTTTACAGGGTTAACAGGTTTGACCTATGTATATCTAATGTGGGGGAAACAGCATTCATTTACTATGCTGTAAGCGGATCACACACGCACAGGCGCACTTGCATTTCCTTATTGTGGGTTACGCACAGGTGCACTTGCATTTCCTTATTGTGGGTTACGCGCAGGCGCACATGCATATCCTTATTGTGGGTTACATATGTTTACTAAGTCTTTGTGCTTATGTGGGCTTTATTACTTGTGACAGTACCAGTATATTATCTGTAATCCGGTTAACGGACGTATGCGAAACACATGTTCACCTTTACATATTTAACTGTCTGTACAGCACAGACGCATTCATTACACTTTCACATTATATGTGCTGTAGTCGTAGTTGAACCGGGACTGCATTCATGTTGGCCGGATGCTGTAACCACTATACGTTTGGTGTTCTGACTCATTTATATGCATACCCATAGTACATAGCTACATTAACATATGCCTCACCGCTTCACTTACGACACAGGCATCCATTCTCCTGCTGGGAAAAATGCGGTACTACATGTTATACATTCCCTATTCCCTATTGCTCTGGACCCAAGCTGCATATTTAATCACTGCAGGGATATTCAGAACCCCAAGGCTTATAGTCCTGACACATACAGGTCTTTAATTGTCAGGGTGTTCATGTGGTGATCTGGGTTTAGGCTTGTCCGCCTGGTGAACGGAACTGCCCTGACCGTGTTCAAATGTCAGACAAAGCACATGGACAGGGTTTGTCCATTTTATCTGTGTTTACAGACACAGGTGTTTGGGCACCTGTCAGCAGCTTATAATGTTGGCAATACATAATATTGGTGGGGTTGGTTACAATACATAATCCACGGTGAGTGGTGTTCCCATTCACATTTGACTATTTCCTGTATTCATTCTTACGAGGATTATTATTTTGCACATGACTTAACTATGAATTAACTACAGGTATGCAGTAGTACAGTCAACATATGTGACAGTTTGTTACAGTATAAATGTACAGACCTCTGTAATACTGGGGACTACCCCACATCCTTCACAACATTTTATGCTTATGTACATACTATTATTCAGTGAACTTTCAAAGTTTGTGAGAGCAGTAATTACATCTGTCCCTATTTGTCCACCCATCCTTTTAGGCTTTGTCCAGATTTTGTTGCTGTAATAGGTTGAGAGGTGGTGTCGGTATGTGATTGAGTTGAATATATACTGTTGATAATTCAGTGGGGAGTAGGGTTACCACTTGTTCCTCTTTGCGAGGGGAGGTCCCACTTTGGACAGTTGTGTCCTGCGATGAAACCTAAGACATGGCAAATGTCCTGTGATTTTAAGACAAAAATATATTTCTTATTTTCTTTACTAGTTGCACGAGACAGGTATTTTGTATCTGGTACACATAACTATTATTTGGGATAGCATAAGCTATTCAAATGCTATGGAATAAGCTTTTATCTTGACATACAAGTGTAATTCTGTCCTTTGCACTGGCCGGGGGTATGTTTTATCCTGCAAATTCTCACATTTCTACAAGGGATGTCCCACCTTGGCCATCTGAACAGGTGGCAACCCTAGTGGGGTGACCTGCATGGTGGACAGCTGTTCCATCCTGCGTAGTATGTTTTGCATGTCTGTGTAGAAACTGAACAGTACCATGACTACACATACATGTTTTGTCCAGATGTGTACAGTACTGGACACGGTGGCATGTAAACAACTCTGAGGTTTCAACAGGTTACTTATCCCACACGGGATGTACACACATTTTGCCGAAACATGAACGCGCGGGCATTTGGATTTACGTAACAGCGATGGGATGTTTACAAATGTGGGATACATATTTGCAATCCTGACACTGCCTAGGACGATACTTCCTACTACATATGGGGAATACTCGCTATGTGTAGGTGTACGGCTGTGCAAGGCTGGTAGCTGGATTTGGTGGACATTCGGACATGGGTGCGGGTTATGTGCTATACAGGGGTTGTTGCGTATTGCATTTGCATGCATGGGTTCTGCTTTTGGATATCCCGGTTCCGCATATAGCATCCTATGTGTATGTGATGGTTACGTTCCTGTTCATGTGTATAGCACATTTTAATATACATATGTTTGTGTGTGTTTGGTATACAATTTGGACTGTCAGGTTTCTTTATGGTTGTTATATAGCCACAACTGCCAAGCTGTGTACTATCACTACCACTGTGGGACTGCTGGTGACCATGCCCATGGGGCTAGACGTGTGTATTGGTGGTGCGCTGACATGATGCGCTTCACTTCCACTGGGTATAACTACTGACAGTGCAGTACATTACGGACACACGATTTTAAATATCATTTGTTCCATGGACGGAAACTCATATTGTGTTGCGTGCATTTCTGTTTGGTTCTCCATTTTGTGTGGCCGGGAACTGTCTTGCATGCTTTGCATACGTTTCATTATCCACGGACACTGATAGGTGCGATTACTATTGCAGGCAGGCTATAATATTCAGCAGTTTAGGTTGCTCATCGCCAGCCGACATTGACACGTTTCCAGGCGCAGCTTAGTAACACCCCATGCACTCACGCACGTGTCCTATACATGTGAATGTGGTGGCAGCACACCTTCATTAATATGCATATGGCGCTACTACACCATTTATATGCCACATGGCCGGCGCAGGCCTTACACCGGCCTTGCGCCGAGCTTCATGAATCCGGGGGCTTTACTACCCACTTTACAGTTTAACAACAATAAAGATAATGGTAGTTTTTTTTCAGGTCTTTTGATAGCTACACTAATCATCATCCCTGTATAGCTAATGAACTTTTTTTGATGGGATGTACACACTTTCAACAACTGATTGAAATGCAATACACTTCATTGGATACAGAGCTTAGAATTGTTAATATACCCATCAACTAGTTACAAACAACATTTTAGTCACCATGCGGCACTCTTCTCTAGCCATAATAAAGTAAATGAGATTAAAAACTGGATATTTAACATTTCATTTAAGCCTTCAAGGCCTAAATATCATGTCAAAGTGTACATTTTGCATTTTCTTTACTAAATTATGAATATATGTTAGCGACTGTTTTTCTCACACTATTATATTTAATACCTTACAATGAGAAATAATTCATGAATACTGAAAGTATTTAGATGTTGCCAGAGAAAAAAGTCAGTAAGAAACATGAGAAGCTTGTTTTGTTAAAAAAACAGATTTTGTTGGATTGGTTCTACCATTTTTGTTCATCCATGTTTTACCTTAAATGCACCGTATCCTCTACAAAATAATGTACAGTCACACTAGCACAGACATGGGTCACATTTGTAATACATAATTTTCTTTAATGCATTTTTCTACCTAGACCTGCACTAGTAGATTTGAAAATTTGAAAAAATCACTGTCAGCGAATAGTCCACACTATGTAAAACAGTACCACACCAACTTTGTTTGTTGCACCAAATGGATAAATTCACTTGCGACTCCACAATACACTTTAAAACACTTTATTTGTAAATAAATATTTAAAAGGTTTAGCGCTTTCATCTACCTCAAAGTAGACTTCTTCAGAACACACCATCTTGTAAAAAACATGCTTTTATAGTTGCTCCTACCGAAATTTTACAAATAATATAATTACATCATTAAACCAATTAGTTGTTTAAAGTGCTCAGTGCTCAATTTTATAAATCCTATTACTACCCATTCTCTTCTAAGCTCATATAAAATTTTCCTATGTATTAATTATCTTCCACGTTCAGTATTAAAAATTCAAATGTGTAAAAACAATGTTACCATTGTAAAATACTTAAAACACATAAAGCATAAAAACTTCTTTTTTTGTATGTATAATTATTTGTTGTCCTATAAACCTTGAATAAAACACTATTAATGTATGTTCTAGTTAAAAATAGATACTGTTTAGTGTGTATTCTCTAAAATAGGCTTAATTGAAATACTTTCATTTATTCCAGGGTATACTGAGGTATTCAACAAGATCTGCCATCTAGTTTCCCTTTCTTCTAGTCTCTTTCACATATCACCTCCCCTGGGGTTGATTTTTATGTACTCTAATATCCCAAATTTGAAGGTGCCACAGTTACTACTATCTGCTAAGTGCCTGTATAAAGCATTCTTCGTATCTTTTTTCCTTATACAGTACCCATGATCATATATTCTGTTCCTTAAACATCTATCTGTCTTACCTATATAGAAACACGGGCATTTTGTGCACTTAGCTAAGTATATAATGTGTTGTGTACGGCAATTACCCTTTCTAAATGTAACTTCACTGTTTCTCCATTTTAGTGTAAATATTTAGTTTTGCAAAAATTATCAGTTTCAAGCTTCACAATTAGAAAAAGTAATCACACTAGATGTGGAGATACAGCCAAAAAAAAGGTGAAACAATGCAAATGTAGGGTATATATTTCTTTAATAATTTTCTCCTCATGTTCTGCAAGCAAAGAAAATCCTAAAAGAGACTGCTGGGTCACACAGTGGCAGTGGGCAAATCTAAACTGCACCGCTCTCTCAGTGTGTTTGTGTTAGATGTATTTAACGTACAGCAGCCTACATGTATATGCATATAGGGTTACCACCCGTCCCACTTTCCAAGGAACAGTTCCTCTTTGGGCAGTTGTGTCCTGCAAAAAAAATTGTATAAATGCAAATGCCTTGAGATTTTAGGACAAAATAATTTCCTATATTTTATGTAACAGTTGCATAAAACAATTATTCTGTATCTGAAATGCCTAAATATTATAAGAAACAGAATAAGCAACTAAAATTCTACAAATATAAGCTTTTATTTAGGCAAAAAAGTGAAGTTCTGTCCTTTGTACTGGCCGTGGGTATGTTTCGCCCTGAAAAATCTGACATTTGTACCAAAAATGTCCCACTTTGGGCATTTGAAATGGTGGCAATCCTATATGCATAGCCAGACAATGATGGATTTGCTAGAATGTAAGGTGTGTGTTTCTGCAAGCTTGACATGGAAGGAGACTAATATTTCCAGATAATTTTGCATTGCATTAGAAAACGTACAAGCCTGACAAGGTAGGAATCGAAAGCAAAAAGGAAATGAGCACTCAAGATGACAGGAAGTCAGAAAAACAAAATGCTGACGTTACTGTACACCATTCTGCTTTGAAAGATCAAGTGGAGAAAAAATCCACCAGTGAAATGGATTTCGTGTCATCCTGCACAATTTTGATGGGAACAATACACCCACAATGATATGTCTACTTGTCCAGTCAATAATAATGCACTTACTTAAAACCGACATTCATAAAGGAGTACTTCTATAAGAGATTTTGAATATGAAGGCTATTTTTTTTAAAGCTAAAATATTGCAGTTTATTTGAAACTAACAGAATGGACATGTTCACTGTTTGCTTGCAATAATATTGCACATCTACACTGAAATGTTGCTTGGTATTCTAAAAAGGATGACGGGATAGAAATGGCTGTAAACTACATCTAATAGTGAACAAAACCAGCCTGACATTCATCACGTCTGAAGCTAGCCTGTTGTATTGTATGAATGAATTTCTTTCAGCAAGCCTAATCTTTATTTATGTTTCAGTAATTCACAAAATGGATGCCTTTTAGTCCAGAAGGACAACACAAACAGCACCATGGCTTATGCTGTACGACAATTGTTTATTAAACAAAGAATACTTAACATTTCAAAACCTATTTATTACAGGCTTCAGTAGCTTCTTACTCATCACTTAAAGTGTAATTTTTTTTAGAGTTTTTTAAAGAAACATTTACATATAAATTAAATTAATTTCTGTTCTCTTTCTGTGTGAACTCTGCAACCTTTGCATTATCCCATTATTTACAGCATGTTAAATGTAATTAACAGTAAAAACTCAGATAACTTTTCATTCCTTTTAGTATTTTGTATGGTTGGAATGCAGCTTGGCATTGTCTTACTCTTAATTTTAAACCTTTTGTTTCTGAAGGGTAAATATTTAGAGTTCTGTTTCTGTTTCTGTGTTGCTGTGATATTTTGAGGTTACTTCAGGGGCCTTAGTATGGGACATACTGTGCTTGGATTTATACAATAAACAGCTCTGCATAGTTTAAAAGCTAACAATTTTTACTAAATATATTTAAAGAAATCAAGTTCTATGCTGACATATAAGCATCAAACTTGAATAGGACTTTGTTTTCTTTTAAACACAGAAAATGGACAACTTAGATAGTCATGCCAGCTGTAAAACTGGTTTAATCTTACAACTTTGCATTTCTTTCACAGTTATTAGCTATTTATTATTGACAGCTAACCCAGTTATACATTTTCAACTTTAAATCTTAACAACACTGGAAAGACTTCATGGTGCCTAAAGTGCATTATTTTTCCATCTCATAGAGCTAAAAGTGCAGTTTACTGACCCTTAAGGCAAAAACGACTAAGTGGTATTTAGTTAGCCCTTGACTATTCCAGCTACCTTTTTACATATATGAGCCTCATTCCAACACAAAAACAATGGCTCAGAATAGGGTTAGACTAAAAAGCCATGTCTGATTAATTCTAATATCAAATATAATTTTAGAATTCTGCTGAAAATGTATTCTTTACTTGCACAATTCCAGGTCACTGATACTGACTACATCAAAGTCACTGATAATGACATTTGAATTGCCCTTACTCATAGTTTAGTTTCTCTGAATCCTTTGGGTTTCTAAAATCATGGCAGGAATGGACCTCATTCCTAAATCAGGGTATTATTAAAGTTCATGAAATTAGTATTGTTTCAATCGTTGATATTAGACAAACGTGTTCTTTGCAGTACCTGCAGTGTGCCTAGAATTGACTCCTATTCATATAGAGTTACATGCATTGTTAACATATCTAAATATGACTGTACATTCTTTTTTATTAGACCCATTGCTCCTGTTACTATTGGAACTGTCTAGGCATCTTTTTTATACATCACTCTCACTTGTGCCTGCAAATATTGATATTTGATGACTTCATGCCTCTCATATGTCACAACTTTAGATTCATATTGATGAAAATGACACAAATGTAGATTTAGAGTGTAGATTTGTCTGTATGTGATACACTGTAATCATTAAGTGTAGCAATTTCAAAGATCAATGCTACTTTTATCTTTTTCATGGACTAGTATATCTGTTTTTCTCACATCTAATTTTTGAATTATTGCAGTGGGTGATCCCATGTGAGGTACACTTCATCATTCTCTAAAGTTCTTTGTGGTTTATGTTTCCAGTGCTTCTCAGCTACTTCTATATTGTAGTGTTTGCACAGTCCCCAATGCAATGATCTTCCCACCTTATTGTGCCTTTCATTATATAGGCCCTCTACCATGCCTGCATGACACCCAGTAACAAGGGATGTGACTTTTTCCAATTCTATTTTACAGAACCTACATTTGTCTGTTTCTCCCACATGTTCAATGGGCTTTGTAAACCAATGTGTATGTAGTCTGCGATCTTGTGCTGCCAATATTAACCTTTCATCCTTTGGTTTCAACTCACCTTAACCATTCCTTTGTCAACTCCTGATCAACATGAGGTTGTTCCAAGAGCTCTCCATACTTGCTACTATATTTATTGCTTTTCCACATTTTTTCTTTCTAATCTGATCTTTCTCCTTATACCCTTTATTTTTATTTTTTTTTGGCACATTCAGTTGCTGTCTGATTTTGGTCTACTTCTGGTTTGATTTCTGTTCCTGCTTGTCACCTGAATATTTCCTTTAAATTAAGCAGAGAGGTCATCTTAGCCTTCCTGTCCTCATGTTATAAAATGGTTACTATATTTGGATCTGGTGAAGTCAGCAGATGTAAAGGAACTTGAACAGGAAGGAGTGTATAAATATTTAGGAAATGTTGAAGAACTGGTAATAAAACATGAACAAATGTGAATAAAACTCAGTAATACTTCAGAAGACTAAAGCAAATATTGAAAACAGCCTTGATATCTAAAAATAAAGGCCAAGCTATAAACAAATTTGGTCATCCTGTTTTAACTTACAGTTTTGTTGTGATAAACTGGCCCGAGAAGGTACTTAACCATTAGGACAGAAAAACAAGAAATATGCTTCATGCATCTCAAATGATGTATAAGAATCTGTATATACCAAGATCTATATGTGCAATCAATTTTGAGGTGGCCCATACCTCCTTCAGAGCATGGATTATATACTCTAGGCATTCACAGATTTTTTTTATATCATTTGAGAAGCATGAAACATTTTTCTTGTTTTTCTGTCCTACACTGGTTCAGTACCTTCTTGGGCCAGTGAATCACAACAAAACTGTAAGTTAAAACAGGAAGGCCAAATTGGTTTATAGCTTGGGCTTTATTATTAGATATCAAGGCTGTTTCCAATATTAATTTTAGTCTTCTGAAGTATTCCTTATTGCTTTATTCACATTTGTTCATGTTTTATTACCAGTTCATCATCATTTTACAAATATTTATACACTCCTTCCTGTTCAAGTTCCTTTATATCACATTCCTCTCCTAAATTGATAGTTTCTTGGTACTGCAACTTTCTTGCTTTCAATGTTGCTTTTTCACATTTATCAAGACCAAACATCATTCTTATATCATCATCTGAGAAAGTTTGACCACTTGATTTTTGCTTTCAACTCCTCATCTGATAAACTATACAGTTTTAAATCATCCCAAAGAAGTAGATGAGAAATCTTTAGGCAAGTTTGTTTTCTGGGAGCCAAATTATAACCAAACCTAATCTGTTAAGCAAATAGCTTAATGGATTATGAGCAAGAAAAAACAGCAATAGAGAAAAAGAATCACCCTGGAATATTCCCTTTTGAATTTTTATTCCTGTGAAAATTTGCCCTTTGTCATGGCTTAATTGCAAAGTGGTTTGCCACTGTTTCATGGTCACTGTAATATAACTGATCAATGTAGGGTGTGTCTTATATCCATAAATATGGGATGATGTAAAATGCTTTTTTTGTAATCTATCCATGCCATATTCAGATTCTTCATATTTTTACAATTCCTTATTATGGCTTTATTTAGCAACAAATGATCCTTTGTTTCATATGACTTTCTTTTGTTACCCTTTTGTTCTATTGCCATGAATGAGTTTATTCTAGACTATAAACTCTGTCAGCATCATTTCCAAGATATGGTCTGTGCATCATTGGAAGGTAAGTTATTGATCTATAGTTTTTAGGATGGCTTGCAGGTTCACTCTTAAGGAAGATTATCATTTTTCCTGTTGATAACCAGGTTGTTGTCTGTTTGGGATGTACATATAAATATTTTTTTTTCTCATGGCTAAATCTTCCTGTAATGATGTTAATACTTTTAGTCAGAAGTTAGGTGCTGCAATTGGGCCTGGGGTATTCCAGCTTTTCTTAATTTTGTTTCAGTTTCTCTGACAATTACTCCACCCATTCATAACCTCTACATTTGAACTCTTTACTATTTATTTTAATTATTCTATCCATTTAGCAGCTTTGTTATGTTCTACAGGGTCTTCTTAAATATTTGTCCAAAATGTGTCAATTTCTTCTTTTTGGTTGTGTTTCTATTCATCTTGCTTTTCTACCAGTTCTCAGTAAACATTTTTAATTCATCAATTAAATATATATATATATATATATATATATATATATATATATATATATATATATATATATCTATATCTATATATATATATATATATATATATATATACACACACACACACACACACACACACACACACACACACACACACACATACATATATATATATATATATACATATAAATGTGTATATAAATATGTATACAACAGCAAACATATATACATAAGTCTCTCTCTTTACATATATATATTTATATACATACATATATATAAAACACAGAGAAAAAGCTTAAAGTCTTTTATTATCATCCAATAAAGAGCATCTCCTTTCTAGAGACATATTAGAAGCTATTCAGTCAAGTCCTATAAAGGATAAAGTGGAAAAACAGTGCTTCAAAGCATGTTTAGAAAGAGCATTGCATTCCCTGTGACATCTTATATGACTGAGACAAGCAGCCATTCTTTGTTTAAAAGTACAATATGTTTGTTCAGTATTGAAAACCCCAAATCAGCATGCCTCAAATAAATAACCCTTTGTGCACAGATATCAGATGTTAAAATTCATAAGATTTAACAGTTTTGTAAGAAGAAAATTAGCTAGCCTTGCAGACATTCAAACAATGCATCAAATTCCCACAAGCAACATTTTCCCTTCAGGGGTTCCATCCTTATTGAAAAGTATGAAAATAATTTTTTTTTCATAAGTTTAGATAACGACTGTCCCTAACAGTTACCTTTTCTAAGACTCCCACTAACACTACCAGAAGCAATATTATCAAAACTGTTATCCTGTCTGAGAACATGCCAATGGGAATCTTATTCTTTTCTAAACTTGAAGCTACTAGTCCCATAGTTATTTAGGAAATGAAGACTACCCACATTAACATATCTTTCCTTGTTAAAATGGCACTGCAATAATTTGCCCATACATTTATTATGGGTGAAATCTTACAGTGATGCAATGTAATTTTTTATCTACCCCCTACTCATAAAATCCTGGGATTGTTTTCTGGCTTCCTGCTAAAAAAGTATATCCTTTTTCTGCTATGTATACATTGAGACTGAGGTAAACACATATGACAACTTTGTAGTAAAAACAAAGAACTTTTGCTACAATGTGTTTAACATAATGTACTCTCAGACATAAAATCTGATTTCTTACTGACTAAAACATACTGATGAGGAGTTGAAATACTGGATGGACACCCTGACATGTAATGCAATAAAGCCAGTATTAAATTCATTATTTTTCAAGTCAGAGATAAAGTCAGAAAACTCATTAGGGTCAGACATCCAAATAACACAACAATTATCAATGTTGCAATACTGCATCTCGATGCACTGCAAGAAACAGTTAACTCTTCGATCATAAATATAAAAAGCACATTATTAAGTAAGCAGAAATGGGTGCAAAATGAGCATCCAGCACAGAAAATATTTTTTTGGTAAGTACTTACTCGAAAAACAACAAAGACAAATTATTAAACTCACAAGTTACAAATAATATTCAACAACATGTAGGTCCACTAATAGGAAATAGTGGTATACAAAATTATCACATCCAAAATGTCAATCTGATAATCTTGATGTATGCAAACATCATCCATCAGTTTCAAAAACTCAGTAGTGTCCTGCAATTTAGAAGGAATGTGATCCAACAAAGGATCTAAGTACTCTTCGAGAAAGGCTGAAATGGGTTCCATTAAAGAATCATTACCTGACACAAAGTGTTTTCTAGGTGGAGCTAGCAAACTTTATGAAACCTTACAGTGACAAATAAATATCTAGGGAATAGGATCTCCATCCAAAAACTCATTACTAGCCTTCACTTAAATATTGTCATATTCTATAGCGGTTTGAAGTATTGCCTAAGTTTTCTTCCTAAATACTTAGAAGGCTCAATAACTATATTTTGGTAATATAAATTGTAACCTAACTGTTTATAATCCTCAATATCATAGTAACGTTAATTAAGTACAACCACTGCCTGGCCCTTGCCAGCAATTTCTCCACAGCTTGTTAGAAATTCCAAGGCTATGTTTTCATTCAATACTAAATTATTACCAAAATACTTAAACACCAACTGCCCATATTCATTTAATTCTGCCATAGAAAAAAAATGTTCAGATGTATGTACTACCATTGGGTGTGTGTGTGGGGGGGGGGGTAATTAGATTTTGGAAAGTGAAAGTTAGGAAAAATTTCTATTATTACCTAAAGAATACCTAAATAATATGTAGAATGCCAGTAATTCAAATGCAATAAACAGATAAATGCCTCTCAATCAAAATGGTTTGTAAATCCAAACAAGATAAGAAGGAATAAAATAAATATCAGAAGCCAAAACCACCATTTCCCACACTCACCTGATTTCTACTCTCCTCTATGCTTCGTCCATCTATACAAATCTTTCCAAAACTAACCTAAACAAACTAGCAACCTCCTCCAACAAAATTGCCAGATTTGCTACTAGTTCACCATATAGAACTCATCACTGTTTAAACCTCAAACAACTAGGCTGGCTTGAACTCCAAAACCAGCTACTATTTCAGCAACTTACAATTACCCTCAAGATTCTCTTTCACACCAATAGGATTCCTATTCTTTGCAGCATTGCAACTCCTTATAGAACTCTTACTACCTTATGCTCAGTAAATAAATTACAAATATCCACCCAGAAACCCCTTAATAAAGCCGGGGACTCCCTCTTTTCAAATTCTGTTGGTAAGAGTTGGAACAAACTCCCCAGCAACCTACAATTACTTTCATCCTTATCACTATTCAAACAGCAGCTAAAACTACACTTTAAAGAACATTAGTTATGCCATGTACTAATCTAGATTAACACCAGCCAGCTATCATAACCCCCCCCCCTCTACTACCCACTAGGGCACAATCACATCTTATTCATTCATAGTCAATATTGTAGTTCTTCTCATTTCCTTCCAACTTCATCAAACTTACTCTTCATTTTTCTAAAATCCCTCACCACTTACTGATATTGTTCTATGTCAGTGTTAACTCCTATGCTACCTATGACATTTCACACTTCCTGATATTCTTCTATGTCTATGTTAATACTTATGCTACCTATGACATTTCACACAAACCTTGTCTAACGTAACAACTAGATAGTACCTTTCACCCCCTCCACTCTTTTTTGTCCAAATATTGCCAAACATTATTCCTCTTGTATATACTGCTCATAACACTACTTACGCAACACCCTAACTTTTCCTTCTCTAATGTTGTTTGTTCCTTCTTTGCTAACCTAAACCTTCTTTGATTTAATTTTTTCTTTACCATTTTTTTTATCTTTGCTATTTGAAGCTACTTGGGTTCATTAGAAGACACCCTTTATCTGTGAACTGCATTCATTCTTTGTAATAATTTACTGTTTACAATTTATTTTTATTTGTAGTCCGGTTACATTACCTTAATATTGGAGCTTGCGTTAATTCTTTGTAATAATATACTGTTTACAATTTATTTTTATTTGTAGTCCTGTTACATTACCTTAATGTTGGAGCTTATCTCCCCGGGCATTTACTGAAAATGGACATCTATCCAGCTAGACTAGCCCGGTCAACAAATGTAAAATAAACAAAAATAAAATACTTTTATTAAGTACAGCAATAACATCCTTAGTAACACCACACTGCAAAGATTTATACCCTGATTATTACTAGATGCAGTATTTATTTCAACATTTCCTGAAACAAAGATTACTGTTTGCCATTTCTGTGTTTGTTCCCCCCACATGTTATGGATGGCGAAAGGGAGTCCTCATTTCAGTTGTTTATGAGTGGGTAGGGTATAGTGATACAATACACACTTAAATACACAGATTATATATGCACACACACACACACACACACACACACACACACACACATATATATATATATATATATATATATATATATATATATATATATATACATTTACATATATATATAGAGAGAGAGAGAAATACATACACCCAAACACATAAATGATACATAACATCCTTCAATGGCTGAATACCTTACTTTCCCAAAATTTGTGTGCTGTAACTAAAAATACATTTACCAGAATTTTGTATGAGAACATTAGTTGGGGCAAAGCCCCATATCAACCCTTTCTACGTACAGCTGCACATACTCACATGCATACTTATACTCCATGAAATGCACATTTGACGAATCATTACTCCCAAAGTACTTTTCAATGAAACCCAAAAATGATATTATCAATTATTTACATATACAATGATTTATCTAAGTCACTTTTCATCTAATCACAAAGCATCTAATAATTCATCTAATACACCTTTAATCTAAAACACAGTTAGTCACATCTAAAACTTAATTCTCCAAAAATTTTTTTATTTGCAAGGGTGCAATCCACCTTGCTCAACCCAAAACCCAAATAACTGAAAATAAAAAAAAGCAATAAAAGCTCATTAACATTATTTTTTTACAGGGGACAAGTCCCTCTGTATCCCCCATCCCATTTTTTACATATGCCAAGCCAAAGATTGCAACTCAGTGGTGAAAGCACAAACTGTACAATTTCCACTGTTCTGCATTCCTGCAGAGAGAATAATGCTGGTTCTACAAGACAAGTATTTTTGTCAGAAATTAGAAAGAACCAAGGGCTATTTACCTAAAAGGAGCCTTAGCAGCAGCAGCAGCATGCTCTTGAAGTTGTAGCATGTGTTGATTTTGTGATCTAAGCAGAAGCCCATAAACATATTCAGTATGAATATTCATCATGCAAAAACATGCACTGGGAAATGCTCACATGCTGTAAAATTAGAATAAAGCATGATCAGAGGCTGATAAATATAAAAAAAGAACTTGCACAACTGCAAAATGTGTTACTGCATAACAAAATGCATACAAGAGAGAAGCACCCCCTACAATATTTTATTTATTTATTTGACATTTGTTGACTGGGATAATCTGACTGGGCAATTGCCCTTTTTCAGCAGAGGCCCAGCTAGAGAAGCTCCACATAACAAAATGTAATATCGAATTAAGATACAAAAAATACAAAGGTTCAAAATACAAAATATAAGTAATTAAAACAATGATTTAACAAATATAAATATAAAAACAAGTATAAATATAAAGAATAAGTAGTTATTAGACAACAAACCGCTTGCAGATTAAATATTGATATGCATTAACAAGTTTTGGGCATCCCCATGAACTAATTCACTCCAATGGAGCTCAGGTAGTTTGCACTGTAACTTCTAAAGGGCGGAGCCTAAGCCTTTTTACAGAATCAAATTATGTTCTCACATTTAAAACAAATGTTTATATTTCTGTAACCACAGGAGTTATGAAAGAAGTATAAATATATAAATGGCAAACTCTTCAGCACAAACTGTTTTTAAAGTAGCAGTATTCCTTAGGTTCTAGGTCTTAAACTGAATTTTATAAGTCACAGTAAACACAGTAACTATTACATTTGCAATATTTTGTAAACAACTTACAATATCTCAGCAACCACTCAAGTTAAACACATACTTTTAACAGCATTTTATTCATCTAGTTGTGAGCTTTTATGTGATCCCAAGTAGTTCTGTCTATGTTACTTGGTTGTTGAGATATTTAGAAAAATGTGTAAATTATATCTACATAAATGAATATCTATTTACCTGCACTAGACAAAGGTCAAATATTAATGCAGTTGAGCTTATTGTGTAATCTTTAAGATGAAATCTTTTAAAACTATGCATAGAGCATGGTTTTAAAAATATTGATACAAATATGAACAAGCAATATTTGACGCCTAGAGGCATCAGTAGGAGTTAACTGTAGATGCACCTGGAGGCGGCATTCGGATGTAATGAGTTAAGATCTGTAATACTATATAAAACACAACATTCATGCCTTATATCACAATAAATAGGCTTCATTAAAATTCATAACTGTCTTGCAATTCTAAATCTCAGCTGCAGCTCCTTTAGGTCTGGACTCTATATTTCCATCATAGCAAATGAAACATCATCCTGAATTACTCCAAGAGCTTATGCTACCAGTACAAATCTAAGCATGGCTTTGCAGTGAAGCACTCTTATTTAAAAAAAAAAAGTGCTATTTCTCCATCCTCTTTCACAATAGCATTAAAACATATATTTCATAACAGCAGAATATTACTGGTAGTCCTGAGCTGTCTAGAGTAGAGTTGATAGACATGTACATGCATAGCTTACTACAAACATACACTTGTGCTTAGCAAGGTGTCAGTATGGTGTTGTAAATTCAGACTGCTCACCATTGTTTTTTATGTATTTGTTTGTGTATGTATGTGTGTACCTAGTATATATTAATTTGTTTTTGTTATATGGCAACACATATTATGAAATATTGATAACAATGATAACTTGTACCCAGTCTGGTTGGATAGCTGAACTCTGAACTTAATGTCGACCACTTCATGTTTCCTTGGAAATATTGTTGGAGTGAAACATTTCACTAAAGAAATTCAGAGTAGACAAGTATGCTGCAGTGTAACAAATGATACAAGCAAGAAGACTGAAGTTAGTTTTTTCAGGTTCCAGTAAAAAGTAAAATAAATGGTGACATCGAGAAATACTTTTAAGTGATTACAATGAGCATGTAAGGCTTATGTTTTATTAAAAGTTGCTCTGTTCCTCATTTAACTTTGCTGGAAACAGCTGTCAACATCTAGGTGACAGAATTCATGCAAAGGATTGATGGACTTCATCTTGTACTGATGTAATTGTAAAACATACGCATTATCGCTGCTGCTGTTCCAGTGACCAAGGCTGACTGAATGAAAATAAGGGGTCATCTGTCATAAGCACACTGAAGTAAAAGCACTTCACCTGAAGAACTTGCTGGCCTTTGCTCTAACCCTGACGTGCCCTTGCAAAGGCTGTTTCCTTTGCAGTAAATGCTGATATAAACAACTGAAGTTATTAGTGTCAGATTCTCAGCAATACAGAATGACTTGGAACACGTCAATGCTCAGAACAGCCAAATGCTTAAGGAATTACTGACATCACTAAGAAAATATTGGCAAGCATAATTCAGGATATAGACATATTTTAGTTTATTCTTTTGAATTTGTTTCCTGCCATGGACATCCTCCTAGGCATCTATTTCCATAAAATTTGTGAAAGCAGACTCTATCAGGCTCCTCCTCTTGCACAACTTTACTATTCTTGATATGCATATGATGTTGCAATTGATCTACTAAAAATGCCACACACTGCTATTCGACTGCAGTACAAAGACGGCAAGTTAAACTAATGTCAAGTATGATTACAGAAATACATGGTAGAAATAGCTTCAGTCTGTTGAACAAATGGCCATAGTATGTCCTTTGGCACAACTGTTATGTGGCAAAAATGAAAGATCTGGACTGAGAACAAGCTAAGTTCTGTAATTAATCCAATTTCAGAAAAAAATGCATTTGGCCATTCATCTTAATTTGTACGAGGATGAAATAAATGAGTTATTATAGTATGCACCATGGTTACCAGCATTTATTTATGACTGGCAAAAATATAAAACTGCCTGTGCATAATATATGCCAGAAACTAAGTAGTATGTATCTTAATCATTATGTAAGAAAGCAAACTCTCAAGCAGACACTTAGTGATAGTGGAGCATGTCTCTGAAGTTCTGGTTACCAATGTGGTAGTGTGGTGCAGTGGCTAATGCCACTACCACCCAGTACTCAGGTTTCTGGTCCATCTCCAGGCTGATTATCTTTTTGTGAAGTATGCTTACCCTCTCTGTGAGGTTTTGCAATTGTCTCCAGTTTACTATTACATCCACAAGATGTACTGATAATTGAAATGGAAGCTGTATAAACTGACCAGAGCATTGTGAGAGTGTGTGTATATGTTTACTAGTGAATGCTACTTTATGTCTGTTACTTGATAAAACTAGTCACAACTCTATTGTCATGAATTGAATGAATCAGGTATCAGAAGATAAATGAATGACTAAATGGTTTCAAAAAATATGAATAACTCTTTACATCTGCAATGCCCGTCTATAACCATTCTCTTAATTGCTCATTCAAATAACGTCTTGTATATGAGAGTGACGGATTTAAAATACTTTAGAAAGACAAATAGTTCTTTAATAACTTTCATCACACTGCATTCTTTTATGGTAGCTATTTTACATTTAGTTCATCCTTGATGTGGCATGACTATGTGAAAAGACTGAGACAGATTAGATTTACAAAAACAGTACAAGGTGCCTTTCCCCATACCTAGCAAGCCTTGCAACTATTGATGCAATAAAAAAAAAACATGTTTCTTCAATGGTTTGCATTAGTGATCAAAAGTCAGAGACTTGTTGATGATGGGCATTGCCACAGAGATGACTCACATGTGCTTCTAATTGCTACTATGCCATGTTGGCTAGTTGCTGATTTTGTCTAAAAGAAAGAGAGATCCTTAAAAGGAAAAGTAACTAGTAACTGTTGTGGCAGAATAAATATCCACAGACAATTAAATTCCGGCCCTACTCACTGCCACTGCTGTCTTTATTGGATAAATAGGTAATCATAATTTCATCGCTAGTGGACCACTAGAGCCTCCCTTCTACCACTTACATTTCTTGCATTAATGCTTAACACTAAGTCATTATATGCTGTACTCAACAAAGTATCATATCTGTTACTGCATATAGCCCCCTCTGGATGAAGCTGCATCTGAATTTAATGTAGTCTTCCTACATATTCTAAAAGAAATGCCCCCTCCTCCTTTAGAAAAAAAACAGGTAAAAGCAAATCAAGACCTCTGGCTATCTAAACATTCAAGACATTTAATGAGACAACAAGATAGTGCATGAAAAATATAGAATAAGAGGAAAACACAGTCCAGTTTACAAAAATTCAAACATCTGAGGTACCTCATCAATTATCAGATTACATTTGCTTAAAAATCACATTATATAAACTTGCAAGCCAAAATTTTGCAAAAATCCCAAATTTTTCTGGTAGTATATTAACCTAGTCCTTAACCCTAGTCACTTCACTCCTGTACTTAGTTCTGGTAATAACTCTGGCAATATTGCCAGTCATTTCCACTCCCACTTCATACAAGCTGTTTCTTCCTTGATAAGTAACTCCCCACTAACTAATTTGTCATCCTCTACCAAACCTGAAATTGCAAACCAGTCTCGTAACATCTCCTCCAGCTTGTCCCCACCCCATCAATTAAAAGCATTTTACTTAAATCAAAACACAGTTCTCTCTTACCTGATAACTTGACAACATGGCCACAAAAGCATTAGCCCATCCTACCTCCATTGTTACAAATCATTCTATATCTGAACACTATTTCCCTACCCTATGGAAATATGCTACCGTCTCCCACTAAACAAGGTGGTCAGTCCTCTGACATTTCCAGTTTTTGGCCCATTTCCCTTTATCCAAGATATTCAATATATATATATATATATATATATATATATATATATATATATATATATATAGACCCAGCCACAAAGGTCTATCAATGAAAACAGGCTCCCCACTTCCTCCCATATACCCCCCATTGTAGCACCACTGCCCTTAGTTTCATCAATACTATTAATTTACACTGAAATGAAGATGACCTTGTATCTGAAATTTTTCTTAATCTATCCAAAGCCTTCATCACAGTTTCATACCACATTCCCTTATAAAAACTCTCATCTAGGACTCAGTTCACCATCTATATCCTGGTTTTATTGCTCTCTCTATCAACAAATAGGGCACACGCAGTCAAATGGAACAAAGAGATCTCAGCATTTCTTTCTTTTGCAGTCAGAGTCCCACAGGGGCTGAATTCTGGCACCCATCCTCTTCGATATTTTCATCAGTGACCTCTACACAGCTTGTAAATGTGCCACTATAGTACAATATGTGAAGAATTCCATCCTAATTTGCTCAGCCAATTATTTAGACAAAAACAGTCACCCAAGAATCTTTCACCAGAATTGGTTTACACACTCATAGCTATTTTTCATCCCCAAGAAAATAAAAGTCTTTCTTTTCCTTCCCAAGCAACTTGACAGCCAAAAATCAAAACTTACAATAACCTAATCAAACAATATCCAAACTGAACTTTCCTCACATAATAAACTGTTTGTTGTATACATAGATGAAAAAATGAAATTTGATTTCCATATACAACAGATAATAAAAAAACTCATGAAAAACTAAACTCTTTTTATGGCATAGACCACATTTAACTAATGACACAATGAAACATATTGCCTGTGCCATTTGCCCATGCTTCTCCATTCTGCACCTATATTCACAAACATTAACTCAAGCCAAGGTTGGATAGTGCTACAATAAGAAAAAAAATGCCACTAATCTCCCACATACAGTGTGGCTGTAAAATCACTTCAGTGGCTGGAATTACAACACAGATTAATATAATCCTAACTTCTCATCATCCATTACCTAATCTACAAATTTAACATCTGTCCATCTCAAAATTCTTATACATATCTACAATTTGTCTAGGATACTGTGCTACACAGAGAATATCTTACAAAATAGATCATATTCAAAAAACTCTGCTGGAAGCTCTGTTTAGTCTCATACTCTATACAAAACCTGGAATTCCTTCCCACAATAGATAAGGCTTGACTGATCACTAGCGTCTTTTAAGCTATAAAGTCCCATCTATACAGCGAGTGGAGATGACTATGCTGGGAAACTAGACAAAATATATTACTCGTCTTTTCTGTTCAATTTTCCTTTTATATCTATTATAATCTTGGTGTTCATATATCACTCATGCTTTCATGACTATTTTCTGTTGTCTTCAACTGTTATTATTTTCTTTATAAACTTATTGTCTGAAACACTAACCTCAGTGAGGAAAAGTTATTTTTTCTTCAATTTCTTCATTCATGTATAATTTCACATATATTTTTGTTACATTTCAGATGTAAACTTGCACTTTTTTGCTTATGTCTTTTACAAGATTTATTTCTTCAGTGTTGTTATATACATAAAAAGGACCCGAAAACATAAGCAATAAACAAATACATAAATAAGTATTGTCTGACATTTATTAATGAAGAATTTGGTCCTTACCTAAGACATATTCCACCAGGCTGTTTATTATTCATTGCCTGAGGGCTGTATCAACAATGGTTTGATGTTTGTTTCATCTAAGCACAAGACAATATAGATACTGCAAAGACAAATGCCTTTGAATGTCTTCACTACTGAATTATGTGTTTTTCCTGATATTCCATTTACTCAGTTTTGTAACCATATTTTTTAAAAAAGGTCAAGGACTTCCTACTCTGCTGTATAACACTTCATGCAAGGTTGATAACCCTGTGTCATTTTAGAATCTTGGCTGATGGCCGATTGCATAATTTACAACTATTTTTTCAGATTATGAAGAGTTTCCGTATCATTTTTTCTCTGCCACTAATTTTAGAGGCCCCTGATTGCATTTAATACTCTAGCTACATATGATGATATGTAGCTCAGTTATCATCCCTGAGGAGAATTACTGGCATTCATCTGATTTATCACAAGCATTTAGGGAACATTGTATGTCTCTCCATCCATATTGGAATATTCCAGTTTGAATGGAGAAATATATTGGAATATTCCTTAATTGACAGTAATGCAGATGACTTAATATACTCTTTATGGCATATAACCATAGCCTGCTTAAGTAATAGTACAGAATATGACTATTCTTACTCATGAATAATGGTGCTGCAGTGTTTTCTGTTACCTGAGGCAGAGCTAAAGGCTGGAACATCTATGGAGGAAGAGGCTACAACTTTTGGAGGACTTTGCTATGGCGTCCTTTACTTAGTATGTTAAGGATGAGGTGTATGCTACACTAACCTAGTCATCACAGCTTTACTCATTTATGTACCCTGCCCTATCCTGGTCAGCACAGCTTTCCTCATGTATACATACTGCACTAACCTAGTCAGCGCAGTTTTCCTCATGTATGCATGCTGCACTAACCTTGTCAGCACAGCTTTCCTCATGTATGCATGCTGCGCTAACCTTGTCAGCACAGCTTTCCTCATGTATGTGTGCTGCACTAACCTTGACAGCACAGCTTTCCTCATGTATGCATGCTGCACTAACCTTGTCAGCACAGCTTTCATGTATGCATGCTGTGCAAACCTTGTCAGCACAGCTTTCCTCATGTATGTATGCTGCACTAACTATAGGTCAGCACTGTGTTCCTCATTTCCTCAGCTAGGAATAGTTCCAACTTCTCTAGATATCAGTATTAATGGATTATGCATTTATTTAGTTAGGTTGGTTTGTCTTCCAGCTAGGGAGGAGGGATTGTCCAAGGACTATGGTTTCATGATTTGGACCAGCTGGCCATCACTGAGTTGGTTTCAATGGCGTATCTCACCCTTTGCTTACTTGATCATGGACATACTAGGCTGATTATATCCTGACTAGAATCTCAAGAGCCAGTAAGCCACAGAATCATATACTGTTTTTTAAGGAAAGGAGTCTTCCCTGTCTAGTTACAGACACTGATTAGTACATTCTCAAAAAAAACTGTTAGCTTACATAGTTTTTAAGCATGGCACTTTGCTTATTCTTCCTATTTAAGTAAACATCTCATCTTAATTCACAAGGTGTCTCAAAGCCAGTTTCACTTCAGTTTTTTACCAGAACCTGAGAAGGAGATGGCCCAATGTCAAGCTGTTAGTAACTTCTTAGTGATATGAATAAACGGTCGCAGCCTACTGTACTTTTCTCTAACCTTTTGTTTTTTTCCCGTATATGATGCCGCATATCATGGGATACTTTTGAAGCATCTGTGGATTCCTTATGAATTGTATTACCAGTCCTCTACTAAGTTGTCTCTTAACTTTAAGAGCACAGGCAGTAATCCGTGTTACTATTAAACTTTTCTTTGAATTTACTACTGTACTTTGTATTTCTCACGTCTACTAGACTCACTCCATATGATATCACAGAAACCTGGTTGCTCCATCTTAGAAAAGACAGTTCAAGTTTGTGCATTTTCATAATGAATGTAACTAGGCTCATCGTTTTACATGCTGTTGAGGGGAGATCTATACCTGGTATACAAGGCATTGTTGGACCCCATCCTAATGCATATCTGCAAAACAAACAGCACCGGAATTACCCTTCAAGAGACTTAAAAATTGCCTGCCATGCAAGTAGGACCTGCTGGAGAGACAGGTATGTATCCCAGAGACTACTCCTTTTCTGGAACAGGCTCCCCATTCATGTGAAGCAGAGTTTCTCCATAACCCAATTCATGAGCAACTTGGGCAAATGGGCGGGGAACAGGAAATTCATTCCTAGTTTGACTGTCTTCTAATGGACACAGGCAGCCTGTAAATGGTTCATCTTCCAAGCATCTGCTTGTAAATTTTTCATCTCTCAAGCCCCTGCTTACACTTATCAAGGGTAACAGAACATATCTGAGATTTGGGATGCAAGTCTTAAAAGGGCTCCAGTGGTCTTTGACCTAGTACATACCCATGAAGCTATGAACTTATGAAGGGTTTTTTTCTAGTTCCTATTCTTGCATGTCCATTTTGGAAACATTCTATGCTCTGATGAAGATAACCACTAATAAGACGCATGTGTAAGTTAATCTTCATGAGTAGGACAACTGAGTAAAATGAAGAGATTAAAAACTGAATCCTGTGGAAGAAATGGTCATAAGAGGACAGGTTCCATAAGACTTGACCATTTTAAATGAAATAATTCATAGGGTAGAGTGCCAGACTAAGGCAACATGACAGCCCATGTAAGCTGTGCTATAGACCCTTGTTCTATATTTTAAAATGAACTGCTGAGTTTAAGAACATAAACCTTGAAAATAAAATGATGTGTGTTGTGCAAGCAATTCACTGGACTTGCTTCAAAACAAAAAGAATGGGAGGGGGGCAGAGCCTGAATGGCTAACTGAAAGCAGTAGTATTTTAGAGCTGCATATAACTAGTTAAATAAGACAGGAAAAAATATTATTTTTTTTTCTTCAAAGTTTAAAATGTTATAGATAAAGGACTAATTTACATAATTAGAAACTTTGGTGAAGTTTTACAAATAATTTTCTGTCAAAAAGCTTGGAGATATATTCACTTGTTAAAATGAACAATTCAAAGAATTCTGACCAGGATGCTGCCTTAAAGAAGGAATTACAACAGATGCCATCTACCCTGCAAGAGTTGTCTTTGAAGGTGGATGATTTTAAAGAAAACCTGGAAAATCTTAAAACAAGCAGTCAAAAACAAGTTGACACCCTCAAGGAAATACTACAACAACACCAGACAAGGATAACAGGAATATAGGTTTCTCTAAATGACTTAGAAAGCAGACTTAAGGAAGAGTAAACACAGAAATAACTGCTTCTTAAACCAAACACTTGGTTGGTTAATAAAGTAGATAACTTGGAAATTAGGGAGAGGAGAAATAACATCAGGATTTTCGGATTACCTGAAAACACAGTAGGTGAGGATATTATTTCCTTTTTATCAAGCTGGATCCCTGACTTTTTAAATTTAAAATAAGTTTTTTTCCTTTGACATTGAAAGGGTACACAGAGCTCTTGGGAAACCTGCCACTAACTCAAACTCTCCTCCTAGGTCAATAATTATCAATTTTTTTTCATACTTGGACAAGGGACTGATTTAAGATCTGCTTGGAGGAAGGCACCTCTAAAATATAAACAGAGCCTAAGATTTGATAACGACTGTTCATCTAGAATAATGGAACAAAGGGAAAAAAGTGTGACCAATGATAAAGTTTCTGAAACAAAATAACATCAAGGCACAACTTGCATATCCGGTTAAGATAAGAATACTGTATGCCAACGGGATGAGGACTTTTATTGACTTAGAGGAAGCCTCTTCATTTATTAAAACTAATAATCTGATTACTCTACCAGATGTCACCTTCTCTCAAGAGAACAAAATAAACAAATGTCTGGTCAGATGTCAAAAAGAAGAAGCAAAAGACTGATACTTTTACAGCCAAATCTCTCAAAGCATCCACTATGATATGAATTGTTTTAACATTACTTTAAAGGACCAATTTTACTGCTTGGAATTTTAAAACAAAGGTAACTAACTACTGGAATCTTTATCTATATTTTTTGAAAATAGATGACACATGAGAGTTTTCACATTACCTCAGGTATGTAAAACAGGGTACTTTTCTTTCACAGAAGGAGGGTTATATAGCACATAAAATATTTATACTGTAAATCAACATACATAGTATATGTGTATTTTCTCTTAATTTTCTCTTTTCTTTCTCTCTTCTCTCTTTTCTCATTATTTATTTTAACTGTATCTTGTCTCCCTTTCTAAATTCTCTCCTATTTACTATACTAATATAGTCTGTATATATTTAATAACTCACTATCTATACATAGAACCCACGGTGGTGGTGCTGCGGTAGCGTTGTCGCCTCACAGAAAGTCACTGTCTGGTTCGATTCTCAGCTAGAGCATCTTCTGCGTGGAGACATGCGTGAATGGGTGTACCTTCATTGAAGGTTGTGCATCAGGGCTGGTAACTCAGCATGTAAAAATCAACTACCAATCATTAGAGGACCGGAGTTCCGCTGTGGCAACCCCTAACCGGGAAAAGCTGAAAGACACAACAACTATCTATACATAGATAAATAATAGTCTAAAATAATCTAGTTTTAAGGCAGACTAATTGGAATAGTGAATTTAATTAATTGTTATTACAATATTTATTAGATTAATGATAGTCACTGTTATGTTTATTGGGATTGGGGACATGTTCGTGATTAACTCTGAAATGTTCCATTCATGTACATATGTCCTTTGAATGATTTTCTTTAAGTATTAACAAATACATAAAAAAGGAGGGAAAATGCACTGTTGGTAAAGAGAAGTGAAGCTTTCTTCACATTCTATTTGTGTTGCCATAGCAACAGTAAACAATTGATGCAGTTTCTAAGGACACTGAGAATCTGTTAAGTGCATTTAGCCTCACAGATAACAAATAATAAGAAAAGGTAATGTTGTTTAGTTATTAAAATGAAAAACAACCTACACAAGATAAAATAAATACATAATAGGATTATTTGTAAACAGTTTATGATTTATCCTCACAGGATTATATATTCCTGGAAACACAACTGAAATGTTTTCAAACTACATGTGCACTGAAATGTAGCTGCTTGATTAAAAAGTATTATTCATTTTAACATGCTGATTTCACAAGCTGTCTGCACTGTAAATGTTACATTTTATATGTTATTTGAAATTGTCAGTCTCTAGAGCACATGAAAAAATACATATTACTTTTTGCAACATGTTATCTATGCAGTTACCTCACACTGTACAAACTCACTTGGTAACTGATAGCTATTCATTTAAAATATCAGTTTAAATATTAACTGTACCCTTGAAATGCTATTGACATTTTGAAAAAATATAATCTGAACTGTAAAATGAAAGACTTGAAACAAGTGAAGTAATGCATAGATTTCAAAGACAGTCATTGACACTACAGTAAAAGTAAAAATATATATTCACAGGGAAGTATTGAAATGTTTTAGTTTTCCAGTTAAAATAGCTTACTGTCAACATTTTGTGATATCAGCGTTTGAAGAGCTAGGAAATTACTATTCTTTGTCTTTATAATGATTATTAGACAGATGTTAGAGTCTGCTTAGTTTAATGAATTGTGACATATGTTTATGAGGAGAAGTGGACGCAGTTACTCACATTGGACTACACATTCCTGGAAACTCAACTGAAATGTCCCCAAATTACTTGCGAATTTAAATGAAACTGCCTAATTAATAAGCATAATTTACTTTAGCAACCTGAATCCATAAGCTATCTGCTCTATATATGTGGCATTATATGTTACTTGCATATGACAGTCTCTAGAGCACATGAAAAAAATACATATTTTTGCAACATGCTATATTTTCACTAACCATACATTCTAAACTAACTCAATTGGCAACTGACAAGTTATTTATTTGAAACATCAGTCTAAATATTAATTGTACCCTTGAAATATCGTTGTCGTTTTGACAAAACAAAACCTGAATTGAAAAAGGAATGATTTGAAGAAGTGAAGTATTGTACAGATTTCAAAGACACCTATTGACACTGCAATATAAGTAAAAATGTATACATGCAAGGAAAAATTGAAATGCTTTATACTTTTAGTTAAAAATAGCTTATTGTTAACTGTTTGCTTTATCAGAAAATTTAATGAGCTAGGAAATTATTTCTAATTTGTCTTTATAATGTTTACTAAAGTGATGTTAGTCACTGACTTGTTTAATGGATTGCGAGTCATGTACAAGAAGGACTACTGAATGTTATTTCTGTTTACATATGTTTGCTGAATTTTTTTTATTAGTTATTGTTCTTCTTTTGGCTTTTCCCGGTTAGGGGTCACCAAAGCAGAAGTCGGGTCCGCTAATCATTGGCAATAGATTTTTATGGTGTCGAGGTGCCAGCTCGACGCCCAACCTTCAATGAAGGCACGCCCATTCATGCATGTCTTTCGAAGGCCACTCAATGGCAGGGAGGACATGCAGACTCCACACAGAAGGTGCTTCAGCCAAGAATCGAATGGGAGAACCTCTTGCTGTGAGGCAACAACGTTACCGCTGCACCACTGTGACTTACTGAATGATTTAAAACAAGGGAAAGAAAGGGAAATCTCTGTTTTGGTCAAGGGAGGAGAGGCTTAAGAGTATTCTAACTGCCCCGAGAACTCTCTAAGATGCTTTAAATACTGTTTGAATAATACTTTTCTAAGGTAAGTCTTGATTACCATATAGGTACCTTCACATTCATTCTAGACCTGATGTGATTATCCATTCTGAAATTAGGAGGTGCCCTATGCAGGATGGAAATTGTTAGGGTGATCTTAGACTCTGCTTTGTAAATCTATAAATATGTAAACGCACTGTACACTAGAATGTAGGGTGCCTCTACTCTGAGTCAGGATACCACTGATAAGCCATGTCCTTTCATAAGTGTAAGTTGAAGTTGGTGAGCTGAAGAGTGGGAAAGTAAAGGAAGACAGTACACCTACAGTAAATTCGTATTTCATTGGTAATCACTCATTGTCTCCTGCAGAGTCTTTTTAGTCAAATTATTTTAGTAATAATCTATTTGTTATTGGCTTATTTAGTGTATGCTCCTCTGTTGCATTTAATTTATCCAAAATGACATATCTGACATGTTTGGGATCTCTTAAGAGTCACTAAATATTGAATATTTTCTAAGTCAACATAATAATTGTTTACACTATTAACATTCCGTACTGCTATATAAAATACTATAGAGCAATAATAGAATAATATAGAATTTCATATCTCTTTTAAGAAAATTCTCCATATAATAATTTAACATATGGAGCTCAGTTGATATTGTTGGTTAAGTATGAGTGATAATCCAGTAGATAAATCTTTATCTATTGGATTATGAATGACTTTCATTCCAAGTTTAATGGGAAATTCATATTTACTTGTATTTGATACTTTAGAATTAATGTTTTATAGAAGTACTTTTTTAAAGCCTGATCAGAATTTTGCCCTACTTATATTTAAAGAAGAAAGAACATTAAAATACACTCCCAGGTCTACACACATAAAATAACATCCAATGTTATCAGAGAATATGGTATAACTACTATAATCAAAATAAAAAAAGAAGCAAAAAGTTTCTTCCAACAATAACTTGAAATGGATTTAACATTCTCATCATTAAATACTAATAGCTTAAATAATACAATAAAAAGATCAAACTTACTAAAATATTTAAATCTAAATAAGGCACAAGTAGTATCTCTCCAAGAAACACATTTTAAGACTAATGATAGCTTTATTTGGAACCCTAAGGACTGTACAGTCTTAGTTCAATCCTCACAAAATGAGTGTCAATTCGCTGGAAGAAAAACATAATCACTCCAAAAGTTATTTATAAATATGAAGACAAAGAAGGTTTACTAGCATTTGTTATAATTAAATTTAATAACAGAATATGGACCTTAGCTAATCTATATTGGTTCCCAGGAATTGGAGCAGGAACGGTTAAAAAACACCTAGATTTTATTTCCAGCAATTATAAAGGAAATCATATACTGGGAGGAGAATTTAATTGTACCTTAGAAGCTTCTGAAACCACCAAGAAGTCTTTTTGCATAGCATCTATTTCAAAATCCTTAAAAAATGGATTGATTCATTTTATTTGATTGACACTTTTAAAGTAAAAGATGCTAAATACTTATTATTTTCCCATAAATACCATAGATTTGGGACACAAATAAGAATAGGCAAATTATCCGTTGTTCAAGATTTACAAACAAAAATCCTCAACTTCTCAATAGTTCCATGCTCCTTCTCAGATCATGACTCTTTGATAATGAAGCTTCAAATAGAGTTTAAACCTTTAATCCTCTCAACTAGAATTCCATCATATATCACGAAAATTAAAGAATTCAGGCTCTGGATGTTGTCAGAACTACAATTATTTCTTGAAATTAACAATACAACAGAAATCAGTAGAGTCATGGCTTGGGACTCATTAAAAACATATTTATTTGGTAAGACCCTTAGCTGGTACAAAAATAAAGTTAGAGAGTGGGAATCTGAATCATTAGACTTGCAAACCAGACTTTTGACAGCAAAATCTAAAAAAAAAATCAGAATTGTCCAGAAGTCAAGAAATTAATAGAGGAATTAAATAAAAAATATAATGAAATTCTAACACACAAAACATGTCTAGCCTTGGAAAAATTAAAAATAAACTCATTAACCACCTCTCCCATAAATCTACATAACTTATCTATAAGAATTAAAATACAATCTAAAGCAAATAACATTAGTAGTATATATCATGAAAAGAAAGGGAAAAAAGTAACAGCTATAGGAGACATCCTTGAAGCATTTTGGTTCCATTGTATGGAACACTTCAAAAAAGAAGATTTAGATACCACCCAAATAAACTTCGATACAAACCTTATAAATATAAAACAAATTCCTGAAAACTTAAAACTAGACCTACAAAAACCTATATCCTACAAAGAAATTGTTGACAAGATGAAAGAAAGTAAATCTAACAAAGCTCCAGGGATAGATGGTATAATCACGGAAATTTACAAACTCTTCCCTTCAACGGTAATCTCCCTTTTTCATAAATCTTTGCTAGAAGTCCAGTCAGAAGCAAAAATACCACCCTCGTGGAAATATTCTCTCATAACACCAATTCTAAAAGATAATAAACCATCAGACCTTTGCACCTCATACAGACCTATATCATTACTGAATAACCATTGCAAAGCATTCATGTCAATATTAGCTAACAGAATGAAAATCCCACTTTCAAAGACAATTAATAATGATCAAACTGGATTTTTATATAACAAAAATAACAGACACACACGTGATAATATTAAATATCTAAACTATTAAGTGAACACCTTCCCATGTTTGTCATCAGAGCCCCTCACTTCATCTCCAACCCTCTTCATTTTAATGGTATACATAATCTCTTTCATTTTCAAAAAGACAGATTTATCAATAACCTAAAACTCTCTAATTGGCATAATCTAAAGAATCTTCTCCTAGACAGTGCAGTTGTATAGTTCACAAAAAAACATCCTTAATATTTAAAACAAATTAGCCCCCTTCAGAACAGAAAAGTCCCATGGCTTGCAAAATCTTCAAAAATTCAAAACTGTTAATGAAACATAGAGATGCAACCTGGTTATCCCCAATCACAAGCAAAACTCAAGCAACTTACAATTATTTCACCAACTTAGAAATCACACAAAGTCTCAAGTTAAAACAGACAAAAGAAACTACTATAGTAATCTACAGACCAATAACATCCAAACAAAAGGCATTCTGGTCCAGCATAAACCAGTTCCACAAACCAGGGAGTACCACACAAACAAAACCAATAGTGCCCAACAGAAAATAACATTCTTACTTCAATAACCACTTTATAAATGAAATTACATCACTAATCAGATAGCAAGCACCTTACACTGGCCAAGGCAGCAACACTAACAAGTCCGACTGAAACCCCTTCTCACTCCAACCTGTACTATAAAATAACTTTTATCGAAACTAAAACAACCCTCACAGTAGACAATTTTCCCACTGAATATCTAAAAATTATATCTAAAGTCCTTGCCTACCCATTGTCTATAGTTCTAACCCTTCTATCTCTGAATCATATGTACCATTGCTATGGAAAAAAAGTTACACCCTATCTCTACACAAATTAGGTGATTGTACAGATTTAGTAATTTTCCCCATATTGCCTGTATGTTCCCTCTATCTAACATCCTTGAAAAATATATGCAGTCCCAGCTGACCCAATACTTCACTCAACACCCCCCCCCCTCAACATGGCTTCCATCTCAATCGCAATATAACAACTGCCCCCTTCATTTCACTAATACTTTTAATTCTCACAAAAATGAAGACACTTTTGTATTAGTAATCTTCCATGACCTTTCCAAATCTTTTGGTACAGTCTCTGATTCCATCCTTCTCCATATACTGTCATGACTTGGTTTTGCTGAATCCTCCATCACCAGGATCCACAGCTATCCTGCTAACAGATTAAAAGCCATAAACTAGCACAGAGAATGCTCTTCTTTTCTTCCATTTTCTCAATGTTCCATCCTTGTGCTCATACTTTTATTATCTTTATTAATAATCTCTCATAGGCCTCTAAATCAGCCAAAAAAGTATGTAGACAGCTCTACCATTTTATGTAGTACTCCATATTTTGCCATCTTGCACAAACTCACTCAAGAATCCTTCTCATCCATTGAAGCCTGGTTAACAGAATCTCAATTTTTTCTCAACCCTCCAAAAAAAGTAAACTTATCCTATTCAACCCCAAAACATAGCACATAAATCCTCCTTTGGCATCATCTTGACAAACAATACCAAAACTGAAACCATCACTCATATCAAATTCTTTTGCTCCTCCTCTGATGATAACCTAAAATTTGGCTATCATATCCAATATACTATAAAGGAAACTCAGCAGAACTTGGGCTCCCTATACACACAGGGATCCCAATGGAAAGATGATAAAATCTGCAAGCAAAGGAGAGTATTATTTATGAAACTGAAATCATACTCAAGTCTTGGTGGATACCTTCACAAGTTAGACCATGTTTTTACAAAATCTCACCAAGATGATACTGATATACAGACTGTATTTTGTATAGCATATATCATGAAGTAAAGCAAGTTAAAAATAAAAGACAGCTGGGAGCACAAGTCTGGGGGAAAGGTGTCTAATCCTTGTATGTGCTCTGGGGCCATGACTGGAAAAAATGACAGTGTAAGACAGAGAAACATTCTGACAATAGAGTCAGGCCATGATCAGGGTAAAGATAGCCCCCCTCCCATTGTACAAGGAAGTAGTAGTCCCCAAAAACCTAAAAAACTGACAGGTCAAAAAAGAGCCATACAGATGACAGGTTGCACTATTGAGGATAAGAAAGGAATTATGTATTGTTACATTTATGCAAGAAGCACTGAATTTCCAGATAGAAGATGTTCAAAAAGATTACAACAGAAATGAGATGAAAAGAAAATACTTGCAAAGAAAAATCTGTCAAAGGCTTCAAATGCAAATTTGTGTTCATTAATACAACAGATCCATGAAAAAGATTATATAGACCAAGTTTGAAAAAGAAGCGACTGAGGAAATATGACAATATCAAGAAAAAAACCTAGAAATTTTTGAAAGGTGTAAAAAAGAAGCATGGACATGGGAAAAGAAAGACAGATCTAATATGGTGTAATATTTATGCACATGAGAAAGACAGACTAATCAATACAAAAAAGCAGCTCTACAGCTTTTTGAGGAGAAATACAAGGAAAAGCATCAGGAAATTGAACATTTCACAATACAAAATATAAGAAAACAAAGAGAAAGTAAAAAAAAGGACTGGTAAAGGAGATGTTAAACAGATAGAAACTGAAGTTATGAATTACCTGCAAAGCAAAGAATTTAGTGTAAAAAATCCATCCCTGGTGGATTCACAGCAAGATAGAACAATGAGCCCCCAAACTAAGTTGAAAGAGGTGGAAGGAAACGTTTCTGATCACTTTCTATTGAAAATACTTTGGAGCCTACAGTAGGAAGCCAGTGCAAAAGTTCAGTTGCACAGCAAGGGAAGGAGCAGGAAACTTGCAACTGAAACACAGTCAATTCTGTGGAGTGATATGCCATTGAGTTCCCATATTAAAGACCAATGGATGACACAGGATGCAGCTAAACAGAATATGTCACAGGAAGATGTTCTGGCTGAAACTTTCTGTAGAATGCCAGCAGGAAACAACAGAGAAAAGAATGTGCCCTCGGTTAAGAAGAAAATGATCTATGGGAAAATTTACTTGATTTAATAGAGATGGGTATATATATTAAGATAAATGAAAGAAATAGATTACAGAAAGTCAATAAAACCAAAAATGTGAGAAGTCTGATCAAACAAATTAACACAGGAATCAAGACCTTTAACAGAAATTCATGTGATATAACTGAAGTAAATAAGATATATTACTATGCAACTAAATTAGTAACAGATAAAGCCTTACCACAAAAATGCAAGACAATAAGGGAAAGGAAGAGAAGAAATCAAATGTTATCATGGAAGTATCAAACAGAGAATACTTAGAATACTTAGAAAGATATATGCGATAAAATTGATGTGCAGTATTAGAACAGACCAGGACATATTGTACATTATTGCAAATATTAAACTAAAGATATCAGCACAGCCAGAAAAATTAGAAGAAATGCTGATAAATATAAAGCAAAAGTACAAAATAAGCAATTTATTGATGACCTAAAACAGTTTTACAGAGAAGTGAGAAACAAAGCAAAAGAATGAGAAACACCACCCAAAAAAGAAAATAGACCCATTTTGAAGAAATATCTATGAAGACCCTGTTTAAGATAACATACATGCTGAATAGCTAGAAGTAAAAGAAACAGTAAGCAGTTTAAATGTACAAGACCTATATTATCTACTGATGAGATTTAAAAAGTTTGTGTTGTTGTTTAAAGAGAGTGGAAAGGAATTCTAGGTTCTAGTAACACAATTTGAGAAAAGGCTATCTCCTGCTGAATTTTTGGGTTATGTCTGCAGAAGGCAGTGGGAATGATGGTGCTAAATTCAGGGCAGAGAGGAAAAGTATGGAGGAGTCTAAAATCTTTGTTACACTCCTCATAAAGTGCTACAGTCAGAGAACACTGCATGGAGGTCTATACTGGGTTTCAGGACATGGCAGAGGCTTGGAACAGCCTAGTCAAGGCTTTCTCTAGTGTGACTAGCATATCACACACTGCACAGCAGTGTAGGCACCACTACAGTGACCCTAAGAGGTGCAAGCAGGCATAACTTGATCAGTGATGGATGAGTTTAGAAGTACTAACCCCCTTCCCCCAGTTGTACAACTATACTTACCAAGCAATTTGAAATGATATTGAATGGTATAGATAGCCAAGACTGGTAACCATAATGCTTTCATGTCTCTTCTTCTTTCATTTTCTATTTTACAGCAGCAGAGGTAATTGTGGAGAACATGGAGGCTCATGCAGAGAGATTGGTAAGACTTAGAGAGGAAAGGGTTATGTCTGCAGCACAACTGATCCTGGTTGTATTAATTATTGTGATTCCATAGAACAGTAGCATCATCAACATGCATACTGTAACATTAACAGCAAACATGCATGCTTTCTCCAATAGCTGTTGGTGACTGTATTAGGCAAGTGTCATAGTGTATTCAGATTATGTAGGTTCAATACCCACAACTAACCTATAAATTTATATTCAACAAATATTATTTTTAATGTTGAAATACAGCAGTATTGACTTTAATACCATGTTGTTAACTTACTCTGTAGAATATTTGAAAGCATTTGTGGAATATGTGCATATTCCAAGGATTACTAGTAACAATTCATAATGATTTTGAGAATGTGAAAGCTATGTAGCTAGAATGATGGACACTTGTCCCACAAAAACCTTTGTCCCATACTGAGCTCTCCACTTCACATATGTGTCTTCTTGACACACTTGATTTAGTTCAATTGGCTATACAATTTCAATGCGTTCTTTCCACCCATCTGGGTTGTGGTGAGTAAATTCATTAAACGGTGTCTACCCGTGTATATTACAGTGGTGAAGAAGTGGATATCTATGGTTCTGTCCCAATCCACTCCTGCAAATGCCTGTATTGCTTTCCCTATGTTCTTCTTTCTGCTTCCCTCCTCATTTTACCACTTTCCTATTAACCCCATTTCACATGTTAAATCTTGTCAAAAAATAGAATCACACACAACACACATGGCCATAAATGGCACATAAAAATGTAACATTTTTGTCCTTTACATTTGAGTGGAGTTTGGCATCTTGCACCACTTCTGAGAGGTGGTGATTGGCTGTTCACATCCCACTCTGCTTAACCTCACTGCACTAGAGGAACACAGAGTTAAATCAGAGTGAAGGCACTACTTTGAAACAGTTAATCTGACAGTTCTTAGACTGTAGAATTTAACAAAGTGTAACTTCCTACATGGAGTGTTGACACAAATCACTTGACTAATGATTGTTTTTTACCCATAGTATTAAGGGTTTCATTCCAGATATATCTCATATCATTTCTTAGTGTGATATTATATGTCTATGATATTTTTAATCACCCCATCTTAACATTTGCCACAGTTATGAGCTCTCATGAAGATATATTAAATACTGACCAAAAAAGTGTATTTGAAAAGACATCCATTTCCACAACTATGAGATATTTATCCATCTTTGTTCTACTTGTGATATGCCTCTTGTCCATCTCCTAACCCTTATTTAGCCTTATATCGCATGGACAGAGGCAGTCTGTAAAATGACTCAGAGCTCCAACACCCAAAGACCCACTACCCTGATACTACCTCATCCCATATATGGGGAATTAAGATATAATACTGGCATATCTTGGGTATTATTGGCTAGGCTTGTAAAGTGTCTGGTGCTATTAGCCTAGTAATCATCAGTAAACGTATAATCAGCCATTTTGTGCTACAGAGCATGACAGGTTAATAATAAAGATACAGCAAAAATATGTCCATACATTTTCCATTACATCAAATATTGTTATATGTATGTCTATCTCCAATTATTCACCCCTTCACTCCCACCTCCCTTTACATGTGTGTATTTATTTATTTATTTTTATTTTATGTTTGTTTACTAGGAAGTCTGACTGGGATAAGACCCATTTTCAGTGGTGGCCTGGGGAGAAAAGCTCCACATATAGAGATTATACAAAACTTATACAAGAAATTATGCAAAAAAAAAAAAAATACAAGAATATACAAGACATACAGTACACCAGAAATTACATTCTATGCTATTATAGCTGACATTTGTATTATACAGTCATCTGATATAATTCCTTATTGCACTGCAGAGCTTGTAGTTTCTCAAAGTAAGGTAAGGAAGGGTTTTAGGGAGGAATTTGATATAAAAGTATGAGGTTAAAGATTACCAGAGAGAGCATAGGTTGTGAGGTGGTCAGGAAAGAGGAAATATTATGACCAGAAACTATTAAAACTAGTTAGCCTAGAGTAGTACAGGACCAATGCCAGGTGTCATTAAGATTATTTTTAAGAATCTTTTTGAATTGGTTGGTATTTGTGTTGGTTGCGATGCTGTGTGGTAGTGAATTCCACCTTGCTGCTACATGATGAGAAAATAGGGAGTCCCCTGCAATATTAGTGGATTTGGACACTTGTATAGATGAATTTATTTGTTAATTTGTAGAGGTTTATTTATTAGGCTGATGGATATAAAGGTCATCTCATGGTTTCTGCATACTGGCATGACTCTACAAATGGATAATACCAACACGTTACCTTGAATCAATATCTTATTAATGCTCTGGTTGGGAGCAAGGTTTCAAAATCTGCTGTAGGAATCCCTTTGTGTTATGTGCAGGTGATGATCAGATGTTTAAATGTACATTTGCATCTTGCCAAGGCTTATAACCCAGCAGCATGGGATGTTCTTAAGGAATATTTTCAGAAGTCCCCTTTCTGTGTATCTATTCTATATTCATCTGTCTACCTCTTATCCTACATAAGTATGATATGTCTACCTGTCAAGTAAACTGCAAGGTGGGCCATAATTGATATAACTGTCAAAAATCAATTCCCACATGTTGCTATTATATCCCAGATATCCCACAACGTCTTCAAAGAGATGCATGTGGATGTATTAATTATTGTCACTCTATATTTCCTTTATCCTTATCTTATGCAATTCACGCTACAGAGTAGAACATATTCGGATTGAGAAGATATGTCATACCAATACACCATTAAGATGTTCATGAATGTGCTAGGATAGCACCTCCTATATCCTCTACATCCCTGTGTCTGTCATCACCTCCTCTGTTGCTTCAGAATATACTGTAGCATCTTTAATAGGATGATGGATGAAATATTCATCTAATATGATGTGGAAACTGCCTTTACTGTGAAGAAGCATACTGCACACTTTTTCAGGCTATCCGGCCCTACACAAATACTTAGCATATCTGCTGAGTCATACTAAGCATTTCAAATGATGTACCACCCCTTGTCATTTGTTAGTAAGATGTATACACAATTAACTTGTGATTTTTAGTGAGGCCTGCAAAACAGCTACTAGTTGTAGAAGTGTATTGAGGTAGGCATTACTGCTACAATTTGGGGAAGACACATACTTTAGTCTAGTCATTGATAGTCACATTTTCAGTCCTGTTCACATTTATTTAGCTAATGACATCCTGACACCATTTGTAAAAAAGAAAATCATGTGGATTTGAACCCTAGCTTACCTGTGCTCTGAACAAAAGCTTACTGCTCTTACACCCTAGACCACAGAGAAAGCAGGTGTGTTTTCCACACTCAGCACTGTCCAGAGTACTGATGCTGTGCATCACCTCTGAGCCTATTTTTATGAAGGAAGGCATACTATAATACATTTTTCACTATTTTCCTTAAGCAGAGAACTGCATTTGCTTGGTACTTAATGTCATGCAAATCAGGAAGGCAAGGCCTAAAATTTAATAAAATTTTGTATCCAACATTTCAAAGTTAGACTCCAGCATGCGCATCATACTAGCTGAAAGTAATTTCTCCCATAATACATCTTGCAAGCCTGACACATGAAAGATTAACAAGAAACAGATATACTTTGCAGTTAACACCAATCAGGTCAGTTACTGTAAGTTCTTATTTGCACACAGTTTGGCAATGAACACCAGAGGACACTGATAATTTAAAAGTCCAAGTTGAATTCCTGAAATTCGAATTATGCATGAGCTAATATTTGATCAGCTTCTCAATGATGCACTTTGTGAAGCGGTGTTTAGCTTGTTTAACTCTGGTTACTGGGCTGTAATCCTCCAATACATGGAAATGCATTCATAAACACAGTAGAAGGGCAGTGACATGTATGCTTCACTGAACACATACTTTCTGATATTCATGTCTGCCCTGCAGTAATGCATTTGAAAATTATATATCAATACTTGAGCTATTGTCAAACAGACTGCAGAATAATATAGTCTAACTGCATTACTACATTTGATATGGGTTTATAGTGGACATTAGCCATGCATGATCATATCCTATTGCTATTGTCAGTAATTTGTATTAATATGGACATATCTTCACCCGAATGTGAAGACACATAACTCCATCATTGCACTACTGGTGTTTCCCCAAGTGTGTGTGCATGTGTGAGTGTGTGTATGTGTGTGTGTGTGTGTGTGTGTGTGTGTGTGTGTGTGTGTGTGTGTGTGTGTGTGTGTGTGTATGTGTGTGGGTGTCTAATCTATACAACATCCTGAAAAAATGGTGAATGTCTGTCTCAGTTCTGCAAGATGCATTCATGACAGCTTATTTGACCTTGATTGCCAGCATGTATTTAGACATACTTTTGTAAATTGCGCTCAAACAATCATATCACAAATCCTGTCTTTGCATCCAAGTCTCAAAACAGCATATGTTACCTGTAACATTATTATGATGTCATCTTCTATAAACTGCACTCTGACACTGTTAAAGTCAGACTTCTGTGGTGGCATGAGTGTTCTCTACCTTCTGTAACTAGACAGGAAGGGGGGTTTAATTTTAAAGCAGTCAACATCTTTGTGTGTCTTCCTTCAACTATTAGTCCAGAGACAATTTTACATGGGGATGTGAGACCACAGCTCTGTCAGACATTCCTCCCAACAGCCTCTTCCTGGCATACACTGATGATGCCATCCTCCTAAGTGCAAGTTAGACTTCTGTAGTGGCACTAGTCTTACATTGTATGGAGACCTGCTTGTATAGTTAGGCAGGTATGGTATTGCAATCTGACTTAAGTCAACTGATGTGTGTGTGTGTGTGTGTGTGTGTGTGTGTGTGTGTGTGTGTGTGTGTGTGTGTGCGCGCGCGTGTGGTATATTACAATCACTGTATGATGTTATGAATCTGTTCTCATTTGACTCCCACTCTAGAGAAACTTTTACATAGCCCACTGGAGCTAATATCCCCTTGTTCCCTCTATCTACATAACATTGAGGATGTCATCATCTCAAATATGCATATGCACATTGTGAAGCAACGCCCCTTCATGACCATCTATAAGCCATTTACAGACCACTTGATGTGTGATTGCTAATTCACTTATGTGGTGATGCCCATGTCACAAGTAGGCAGAGGCAGCCTGTAATAAAGTCAAACACATACACATATCCCTATTAACTTCCCTCACCTAGACATATTGATTTGGGTTAAGTGGGATAATAATGGCTAGGCTTGTATGGGCTCTTGGCTGGAAGCCCAGTAATCTCCTATGATCCTATGAACATTGCACAGGTCAATGTTGTTATCCACATGTGCCATGTTGAGGTGTGGATGCTCTGTTGCCCATACAATGGTATATTCCAATCTGTGAATTGATCTACTGTATCGATGTCCATTGCTGCCATTTAGTGACATGTTCTTCTATAAAAGCTGTAGTAATATGCCTCCAGAGGACTAGGAACATGGAATGAACTATGTACATTGTTGCCTTACTAATCTGATAATGAAGTATATCCACATTCTATACAATACATATTCAACCATCACAGTAACAGCTGTAGTATAGCACAGGTGTGTATATGTATACCTATCATCATCTGGAAATGTTATTTGACATAGAGCAATATCACATCATAGTGATTACATGGGCACATAATCCTGGGTTGATCACCATATTGTAATGCTGTTACATACACAAACATATGCCATTTTGAGATTCACTTTCAACCGTGGCAAATTCATTGTGTACATTATTGTGTCCCTACTAACAAGTATTATACAGGTATTCCTCAGCATCATTGTGTGACTGTCAGCATTTGTGTCATTAACTGTTCTGCATGAATCACATCCACCTCAGTGGCAATGTGTCCATATATGGTGTCAGAGCCCTCACCCACACATTTCCACTGATAAACATCTAGGCATATTATATACAACTGATGTAATGATGTGAAATAGGTAGAGTTGTATGACTGTGTTAACAGTTCCACTGTGTTGCATGTGATTCATGCCCATACCTCTCAACATCTTACATCAAGAAATCTGGACAAGAACTTTAATAATGAGGAACAAAGGACCAAAAATAGGGAAAAGTATTGCTCTGTCAAACTTAGAAAGTTGATAGATAACAGGATTTGTGTTAGCATGCATTTTCTGAAGGATATAAAGTCAGAAATTCAAAAGTCTGTCATTATTTTCTGACTTCAATGTTATTTGCCGATGATTTGACAGAAAAAACACAATTTTATGAAAAATAGACTGAAAATATGAGGCAAAAATCTGGACATTCCACAAAAATCTGTACAGTTGAGAGGTATGTTCATACGTTTTATTCAGAGGTGATGTACAGCTTGAAGTCCAATTGAAGTATAGGTACAGCTGTAGTATGACTGTACTGCATTGTGGACATACCACTACATCACATCAGTACTACCACTTGATAGCTTGCATGAACACATATGGGTGTATGTAAAGATTTTATGGCAGTATAACATATTCACTAACAATGTCTGGGGGAAGTGATTGTGTAGCATGTGTGTTGTGAATTCTCATGTAGTTATAGAGAGTTTTCCATGTATTGTTTGCTATGTGTACAATATTATTCTCCATTTATTGTTTGGTATGTGTACAACATTATAGTGTCAGCTTCCTCAATCATTGACACTTGACTTTGCACTTTTGCAATTGCTCTGCACATGGGGATAGATGCTGCATTGCCATCAGTCTCACATACTGCTGTACCATTCATTACCATGGATCACTTCTTAATTCACACATCAATTTCAGATGTTTCAAACAATAACCGATACTATGACACATGGCCGATGCAGGGAATACCCAGCTGTGTGTAGGGAATCCACTCATAATAATGTGGTATTTGTATGTGTTGTTGTCTGTATTGCTGAAACTTATGTCAGGCAGGGATGCTTTACTCAAGTGTACTGCATTTGGCACAATGAGCTCCCATATCTCATAGGCTATACAGAACTATTCTCTGGGATACATACCAATTAGGATTTGACAGTGCAGACTTCCCTTCAGGGTGTTCTACTAGATGCTTGTGTAATATGGCACCCAGTAAATACACAGGTCAGTGACAACACTGATGGCATAGTTTTGATCCTTGCAGGGGGATTGCAGTGTACGTCTTATGCAAACCTGTCAGCTCACCAGGATTGCCCCTGATTTCAACTCCAGAGTTAACACAGTCCCCCGGATTCACTAATCCTCCATGTAAGACTTAATAAGTCTTACTCGGAGGCTGCAGTTGAATGGTTTGACGTCAGTGTGCCAGAATGCATGAATTTTACACGGACCATGTAAGAAAGCAGGGGGCGTGTCCGACTGCCTAACAGTCTAAATGTCCACACCCCTGCAAGTGTTTTAAAACAAAACAAAGCACACACACAAAAGCGAGTCCGCTCAAATGTCCCTGCGCCCAACACCACACTCCCTGATATTGTAAACCCCTATCATAGTTCTAAAGCACAAAACATTAAATATATTTTTTTAAATCCCCAAAATAGCTGCCTGGATTTGCATGTGTGTGCGCGGGTGTGCCCAGTGCTTAGCTAGAGTTAGCAATTCTGACATGGAAGAGCATAAGAAAGAATGTTAATGCAAATCACACCAAATAGTAATAGTGTAATGTTAGAGTGTTCGCACAACAAAGAAGCATTCACGGTTCGAGTCCCACCACTCCCCTTCGTATTTATTTTTTAAATCAGTATATGAAATAATACCTGACAAATATGTTTAAACATTACCAAAAAGCAGTGAAATGGACAATGTATCAGTGAACAAAATAAATATTTTAAAGGATCCTGATATAAAAGTTTAATAGCACTTTACCTAGCGCAATAGAGGTGCCCACAGTTTAATAGCACTTTACCTAGTGCAATAGAGTTGCCCATTGTTTCATAGTGCTTTACCCAACGCAATAGAGTTGCCCATAGTTCAATGGTGCTTTACCCAGCGCAATGTGTTTGCGCGGACGTGCGCGCCGTGTGCCAACCAGGGCACTGTAGGGCACTGAGGAGCAACGTAGAGCAAAGTTGCTTAAATGCAGCCACACCACCTCGCCTGCCTGGATAGTATGAAAATAAAATGAATGACAAGATTCAAACCCAGGACTCTGTGCATTTGAAGCAAAGAACAGAACCACTAAGCCATGACAACATATGGGAAGCAGCCACTATTAACCTACATATACGTACGAATGGTAGTTTAACCATTACTAAGCAGGTCTGTAGTCAGCTGGGAATTTTACAAAATGGTCAAGTCACAAAAAAGTATGAGAAATACAGCATATTTAAGCCCCACAGGCGGGAATACATGCCATAATTGATTGTAGCTCACATCTGCAGTTAGAATGTCTGGTGTCAAAGAGGGAACATGCTTTCGAGTGCAACGTTGGGCCATGGAGGAGTCCAAATACATGGTTTGGCTCTGTGTCCACCGTCATGAGTCAAGACTCCTGCAGGGCCAATTCCAAGGGACGGAGTACAAGGCAGAGGCTTGGAACTGGTTAGCTCATGACCTCACCAGTGTCACAGGCATTCCTTGGACTGGTGAGCAGGTCCGTCACCACCATGCAGACCTGAAGAGATGAAAGCAGGGCCGTCTGAACCAATGGATACAGGAGGCCCGTGGGATGTGGAATGCCCCACAACTGAGTATGTAGCCATGGAATGCAGTATGTAAGAATTGATAATGGAGCATGTATAATGGATACGTATGTCTCAATATCCCTTCATTTACTTTACAGCTGCAGGTGACCGTGCTACCTATGCTGATAGGCTGCTAAGGCTGTGCCACCAGGCAAGTTATTGATTATTCTGCATGTATTGTTATATAAAATATGGGAGAGAGCATGAAATAAAGTGTTATAGTCCAATAATACAGCTAAAAAATTGCCTGAATAAGTCCTCTGCATGTACTGGCAGATAAAAAACGTCAGATAGGCAGAAAAAGAGTGTAGAAACCCATTAAGAAAGGTAACATATGTCTGGAATAATATCTCTGCAGGCACTGTTATATAAAATAAGTGAGTGAGCCTGAAAAAATATTGTTCTAACCTATTAATAAAGGAATTATATGTCTTGAACATGTTTGCCATATACACCGTTAAAACAAATAAAGGAGTGAGCCTGTGGAAAAGTGTGTAATGTCGTTAATAAAGGTCTAAAACCCAGAGTGTGTCTGTGTCACAGAGTCTGAAATGTTGTTGTACCCTTGCAGTATACAAACAGTACTGCTTAAAAAGGTGCTGGCAACCCAGAGTTGTGCAGTCCATATAAAGTGGGTGATGGAAGTACTAGTAGCTGTGAAACATATATGCAGTCCACAACAGGCAGTTACTGGCTGGCATGAATAAGTAAACCTGGCACACATGTAGCATGTTATTTTTTCCCCAGAAATGTGAGTGTGTGTCAAGAAATGCAGGGTTCTGTACAAATCGAAGTGAAAATGTCATGTGAAAATATCCCAGATAAGTAGATAAAGAAATATAAATGCAATCAAGAAATATGTAGCAGTAACATCTGCATCCTGGAAAGTTAGTATGTCAGATATAGGTCAGGCATATATTGAACTAGCCTATGGTGGCAAGTGTAATAATACAGGTAGGGGATATACACTTGCAGTCACTAGGAATGTAGTGTAGACTAAAAGGTCATTATAAGATGTTAACCGAGGTTTTTTATACACCCTACTGTATGTGCATAAACCATGCAATTCCACACCTCAATGGGTATGTGTAATCTTAAATATTTGTTGGGACATATGCCCTATTGTTCTATAAATAGTTGCATTCATGTTGATGCATGTGCCCTGTTTAAACACCACAATCATGGTGGCCTGTTGCTACCAAACATCCCTGCATGCTGTTGGAATAACCACTGTGGTTCAATATATGCATGTGTTATGCTTGCTGTTAAACTGTTGTACCCTTGGTGTGTTGGGTTAATGGGAATATTATTGCATGCTGTTACAACTAATCTGAAATGCTGTGTTGTTTATGTTGTAATTAAACACACCTAATTACAGAACATATGGGATGGCCAGTCCCAGCGGACCCACCTGTCCCTCCTCAGCCAGCAAGTGCACCTGGCACCAGCAGGTCCGGTGCCCAGCCCGGGCTCCCCTCCTCCATTGGTACTGTGCCACCTTCGGGTGGAAATGCTGCAGGGGATGGGGCTCACCCCCCCCCCCCGTGTAAGCAAGGGTGGAGAAGGGCCACCTGTCACCCTTCAAAGGGTCCAGGCTGTGGTGCATAGGGAGATCCAGTGTTCCCCTATGCCAGCTTGAGGTGAGAATGGTGTGTCTCATGGATGAGCTTGTCCATCCTACGCAGCCCCCAGCACAGCCACCCTCAGGGCTGTGAAGGTTCATTGGTGACTGCCCATGGGTGGGGATCTCAGCTCCACTGTTACCATCTGTGTGCTCATGGGCTTGCAATTTCCAAACATCCAACCCCATCAATTGTTTCACCCACCCCATGTGTCATACACCGCCCCTGTATGCATCTTGTCTGTCTTGTCTGTTTACCTTCCCAACCTTCCTCCCCGGACATACCTACTTCCTCTACCTCACTTCCCACTCTCACCTGAAAAAAAAAAGGGCAATCTGTACCCACAAAAAAATTACACCCCATACATAGCTGCCCATTTCGCACACATGTCCATCAAACAAACATTTAAGCTGATAATTAGAATTAGCAGTACAACATACTTTGTTGTTCTCACCCCTCTCCCAGGGGTGGAAGGTTTCAAATTTCACTCCAAATTCATTGCATATGCACAGCTGTTGCTGTTAAAGAAATGGGCAGCTATGGACCTTCCCTACACCCGTCCTGCACATCCAGAGCTTGTTTACCTACTGTGTGTACCTCTTTGTGCCCCCTTTTTCACCAATTTCCTATCTCTCCATTTTCTTTTCTTTAAAAGAAATTAGCACGGGGGTTAGCAGGAGTAAGCACTTTTAAGTAGTAGTTAGCGGGTTTGCACCAGTGTTCACATGTCTGCGCTTAGCTAAGCATCGCTATGCATCATGCAAACCCATGCAAACCTGCTTACAACTGCTTAAAATTGCCTTAGTCACTCTATGGCAGGGTCCTTGTACTGCTCAGCAGCAAAATAAAATACCCCTAGCAATCTCGAACCCCAGACCTTGGAGTCACAAGACTGCAGGAAGTACCACTAAGCCACAGCAGATATACAATAATGTGGTGCTGAAAGAAATATATCATGCATTACAATGAGTGAATGTAAAAGGTGAATAGGAATGGCATAACACAAATCTTGTTCTGTGGCCCTTAACCAGCAAGTGTTGTGGAATTGCATGACATGACTGTGAAAAGAGAACCAGCCATGCTAGTAGGGAATAATGTTACAGTAGCACCTTACAAACCCCACACAGTATCAGAACAGGATAAACACTGGCATATTTGAACAGGTCAGAGGCCAGACCTCCCAATTGTGACTGATTTACAGGGATGTCCCTGATTTGCAAACAAATGTTAGCTGTGCCCCTCTAACTCCCTGTGAAATGTACTAACAGTAGGCAGAAAGGTGGGGAATCTCACTTAATGAAAAATGTCAATAAGTGAGAGTAGACACTGCTTGCACATCAGAAAAGGTGTAGTAATACATATGCTCCGAATCCCCCAAAGTCTCAAAAGCAAAATATCTGAAATATATCACCGGTTTATCCCACTTATATGTACCTTTCCCTGAGGCTGTTCAAATATTTACCTGAGAGTATCTGAGGCCTGGAAGTGTCAGAAACACACAGGCATATCAGCTTGTCTGCTGTTACACACTCAGCAAATAGCTGTAGAATGAATTCCACAAGTATGCCCGTATGTAGGAGTACACCACTGAAATATCAAAGGATGTAGCCATGTACTGCTAGCAACCACCTGTGACAATGCCATTGTTCAGGTGCTGAAAAGACTGGTGTGGTGCACAGTCAAAGGATACTAGGCTAACCTCTGTCTACCATCTAGATTTGTCCACAGGTGGGAGCTACTGAGACAGACTACTAGCCTTCATAGACCAACAGGTACACATCAACTCTGCATGTTCAGCAAGATAAACAGCACATGATAATAAATAATGCTCTGCGCAGTTCTGCACCCCTACCCAAAAATACCATATATCTGTGTAGTCAGGCACACCCACGGGTGTAGGTAGGCATACACAGTACTGAAATATGTCCAGTTCTCCTGATCAGATTGTGCTAATATCAACACAAACAAACCACAAACTGTTCAGAAGTGAGTAACGTACTAATGACATTATAGCAGTTCACAAACAGTGCATGTGCCTGATATTCCTAATTGGTAGTACAACATACTTAGTTGTCCTCACCCCTCTCCCAGGGGTGGAAGGTTTCAAATTTCACTCCTAATGTATTGCATATGCACAGCTGTTGCTGATAAAGAAACGGGCAGCTATGGACCTTCCCCACACCCATCCTGTACATCCCGAGCTGGTTTCCCTACTGTCTTCCCCTCTTTGAGCACCCTTTATCACCACATTCCTATCTCCCCATTTACTTTTCTGTCAAAGAAATGAGCGTGGGGGTTAGCGAGAGTAAGCACTTGTAAACAGTAGTAAGCGGGTTTGCACCAGTGTGAGCATGTGTGCACTTAGCTAAGTGTCGCTAAGCGTCTCGCAAACGTGCGCAAACCCGCTTACAACTGCTTAAAATTGCCTTAGTCACTGTGTATGACAGGGCCCTTGTACTGCTCAGCAGCAAAATAAAATACCCTTCTCAGTCTCGAACCCCACACCTTGGACTCACCACTCTGCATGAAGTACCACTAAGCCACAGCAGATATACAATAACTTGGTGTTGTAAAAAATATATCATGCATTACAATGAGTGAATGTAAAGGGAAAATAGGAAAGCCATAGGAACACATTGCAATAACTACAGTTGTATGCCAGTTAATTCTCTAATTCAAAAAGAAAGTACATACTCCCATGTATCCAGTGTTAGCATTAGGAGGTGTGAGTAAACTTACACACTGAGAAGTGTGCACTGAAAGAAGCAACAGTCAGGTTTCAGTACAACATGCATATCACTGGCTACAACCCTAGCTTCAGATATGAGACATATACCAACCTTCTGACTGAGACAACAGTGTCCACAGCAAACAAGCAGGGCCCCACCTTACACAACTGAAAGGGCTACGCCTACCTAACCTAGCATTTTCTAGCAGTGTCCTGCAATCACAGTGAGTACTGCAATTACCACACAGCAGGCTGCATACAATTACTAAATGGTAGGCACCAATTTGTGCAGAGGCCATCACATGCACATGTGCAGATACCTAGAAAAGCAGCCTGTACTTGCTGTCCACACATGCAATAATATCATTGCACCAACTGAGAGAGAGAGAGAGAGAATGAGAGAGACAGACATACAGAGACAGACAGACAGATGGAGATAAACAGGCTGTAAGAGACAGACACTGAAAAGAAAGACCAACACACAGAGGAAACCAAAACCAAAAAAAAAAAAAAAAAAAAAAAAAGCAACAGCTACAACATACAACAGATGGAGGTGAGGAATACAAAGGTAAGGTAAGTAACAGATATGTATTTGCAGGCATCCTAATGATGTGTCTGAAGGGTACTCTACATATTGTGAATCATCCATATGTGGCAGCAGTCTGTATCTATATGTATATGCACATGTGCATAGGGCAAGGGACAAACTGCAACTGTTAGTGAAGGCTGGACATATATATATATGTTGTTGAAGGTTATGTGCACACATGTATGTAGGTTGTAGTGTGTGGCATTGCAGACAGCAAGCAGTGCCAGTATAAGTCATGTGGTGGTTAAACGCTGTGGGACTGAGCTACAGGCAGTGAGGCCTGCTACAGCTATACAGCCTGAGGATAGCAAAATGCATTCTGCACAACACTGTGCAATATTATTACATAACCGTATGTCTGACAACTGTTGCATAATTGACATCCCCACCATGAAAGGTATATGGCTATGTATATATATGTATATATATATATATATATATATATATATATATATATATATATATATATATATATATATATATATATATATATATATAAATATGTATATATATATATATATATATATATATATATATATATAAATATATATATATATATATATATATATATATATATATATAAAGAGAGAGAGAGAGGGAGACATGGGGTCATGCGTACTGCAACAGGTGTCTGTTGACCAAGGCATGGACTGAACACCAGTGTTGGTACTGCAGTGGCATACCCCATTCCAAAACACTTTACTCAGTAACTACCACATAGGTGGTAGCCTGCCTAACACTGAAGGTGTCAGAAGAGAACATGGGACACAGGTGGACAGTAGCCTCCCCTTTGATAATCACAGTGCCAAACTAGTCTTGTAATCTGTCTACGTGGTACTTGTCATCACAAAAGGTGTGTCATCTAGGGAAATATAGGCAGTGTTCCCCTCTACTCATCACAATGCCCCATGTGGTATGTTCCTCACATGACAATTACAGCAAGTGGAAAGGCCACAGGCATACCTCACAAAGAGTAATACTGCCCTCAAACACATGCCCTATGCAGACTGACTCACAAAACCACAGCTAGAGTACGTTGCATACCGCCCACCCAGAGGTTACCTCTGCCGGACATATAGAGGTATGTCACACCCATAGAAGTCGGCCAACCACCATGTCAACACCTCACAATCCCTCCGGGCTACATGACCTAGGGCCCTAATCCTTGCCACCTCACTAAACAGCACATGCTGGAGGTGCAGGTTCCTATCCACAAATATGCCATACTCTGGACTAAACCACCCAGCATTAACAAACAAGGCTCCTCATTAGCAGATGTCATACATACCCCTGATGATTGTTTGGGAGATAGGTAATATGCCCTGGGAGTCCCCTCTGTGTATGTGGTTGACAGGAGCATGTGAAATGACAGTACATGTGTGTCAAAGGCCAGGGTAGCATATGGCTAGGCTGCTGTAGGCCCTATGGCCAATAGCGTATTACCTACCTATGACACAATGTACACACATGTACTCAGTGCAATACGTGCTATGTGAGGTGGAATGAGTGTGACAGTGAATGTGTGCAAGGTCTGTAAAGGTGTGATAGCTTAGTGTGACATTGTTTCTGTCATGGTAGTTTGTGTCCTAGGTGTGAAGCCAGAGAAAGATGTGTCAGTTATTGGGATGCAGACATAGTAGGATGGCATATGTTGTGATGTAGTTCCTTGTGTACGAATGTGATGTCCCACTGTAGGCTGAAGCCATACATGTATGCTCAGTAAGTGGTACTGCTGGTGAATACAGCTCACATATGAACTGTTGTATTACCTGAAGCTGTAGGCCTAAACAGCACAGTATGGTGTATGTTCACATTCCCTGGTAACACTGTCTTGTGTGTTTCCTGTAGTCTGCACAGATTGCATACCTTAGGCATAGGTATCTGTACGTAGGGGCACACAGTACTGTAAGGTACACAGGTAATGCTCATCTGTGTTGGCATACATTTGTGTGTTGTATGTTTGTCTGATGTGTGTGTAATGATGCATGTACCATGCCCGCAATCACATGTGTGTTACAGGGTATGTGTGTGTACCTAGCAACATGTATACTCAGTTACAGCAGTATACCAGCTATATTAACAACCGTGCACATATGTTAGGTAGGGGTATGGCATCAACGACTAGGGTGGTTTACTGGTAATACTGTAAATGTACTTTACATTCATTGCATTGGATGACATATTTCTTCATGCATTAGCTTGATATATACCCTTGTGGAGAGGTTGTGCATTGTATCCCAAACAGTGTGCCGAGTACTGGTGTATACTGGTTTGTTATATGGAGTGTGGCAGGCACTGTCAGCCAGTTGTGGGCTGAGCACTGATATATGGTATTGAACGTGCGTATCCTCTGACAGACAAACAGATGCTATATATGGCAGTTAAGTGATATCTGTACTTAATAATGTGAAGTGTGCCACAAGACTTGCTCACACATATTTTGTTTAATTGTCTTCCAGGGCTATGGCTCATCAACGCAATATGTCCTATACAGCTGCGGAGGAACAGTAAATACATAACAGCCTGGTGCAGCACTATACACTGCTGTTTTCCAGGGCCGGCCAGCACCAGCATGAGCGTACTGTACTGTGGCAAGATCTTGTTCATCAGGTAAATGACATTGGCATGCATAACCAGACATATGAGCAGGTACGCCATCACTGCAGTGATTTAATAAGACATGTCCGGCGGCGTGTGTCTGATATCCATAAACAACTGCTTGTCACAGGTGGTTGGGTGGCCATACATCCCTCTCTCACCAGAGTGGAGGAGCTGCTCCTAAGAGTGGTGGCTCCTGGCCTACAGCAGCAACAGCATCACACATGTGTCATCATGGAGGCCGGAGCCACCCAGCATGATGACATGGAGCGTGCAGGTAATATGCCCTAGCTGTAGACTACTGTTACCTGTATTGTTAGGATATGCATATATGAGATGTGTACTGTGTGTTCAGCAGTTGTGCTGCCTATTGTGTGCAATACTGATATTTGGAATAGTATCTGTACACCTGTGACTGTTGACTGTTGTTCTACTGTAGTTTAGCACACTCACAGTAGCAATGCCACAGTTGTAGCCACTGACAAACTGTGTCATATTCTTGTAGGTCCCACTGGTGTGACAGCAGGGCAGACGATACATGCTGGTGAGTGTGTTAACACTTTAATATTGGTAATGACATGTGCATGTCATAGTGAGGTGTAGGCCATGTACACGTAACACACCGACGCATAAAGCATGCTGTGCATGTTTGCTGTGAGACATTAAACATCTCAGTAAAGTCAGTAGCTGCCTCAATCACATGCAATGCACAGAGCAGCAGACACATTTGTGGCAACAATGTACTGCACATTGGATATGCATAGTTGCTACAGCTGTACACAGCAGAACACATTTATCATACGCAGGACACAAAAACATGCTACATTTGGCATTACCACACACCCGCTCTAAGGTCACACTTCAGTATCCCACATGTCATGCACACACAGATGATGTGTCTCAGGGGTAGAGGCCTATCATGGGGCTGTGCAACTCTCTTCAACACACAACACAGTCATGTTAGGCAATGCTCCCTATCGGGCACCTCACACACCCATGTACAAAGTGGCTGTGTAATTGTGAATGTAGCCACGGCACTGCAGTTCAGGTACAGCATGCTAGGCATTGGTCTTGCACACATTAGTAGCTGTGAGTGACCACAAGATGCATGATGATGATGGCACAGGGTACTACATCCCATCCAGTTACAGTGACCACAGTACTCCACATAGCAGTCATTGCTATGCACCTCAATGTTGAGTGTGTGCAAACATATGCACCTATACACAATATGCATAGCATGTTGTGTGTGTGCTTACATATGCCCATATACACAATATGCACAGCAGTCACCATCCGAAAAAAGTGTTGCATATATGTCCTGGAATGCTAGTGGGTGTATAGGTCACATGACACACATTGGGTATGTGTGGTGTTTAATGTTGCAGTTGTGTAGCATGCCATGCCATGGCTGGCACTTACATATCTGCAATATGTCCCACACTCACCATAATCATTGTACACTGACCATGTCGAGCACTGGGATTCCTTCATGTCAACATGCACCACTCATTCTGTGTGTGTACATAGCATGCATGTGCTACACTTGTGCCCACTATTATCTGCTATGGACACAGACACTGTACTCAGACATGGAAATCTATGTGTCACACAGATAACATATGCAGCCAAGACATGTATACCTGTGAGTGATGCTGCACAGGGCAATGCAGAGCTGATAATACTTGCACAGCAATGTTGTGTCCAGGTACACATTGTTTTCCAGGGTGTAGCAAATCACTGAACAACTACACAGTTGCATCAAAGCCATGTACACTGCCATGAAATAGGGGCACCAACACTTGCACTGCATGGTCTTGTGCAACACATATTCTGCATGCTGACACATGTGTGGTGACTGTTTGCCTTGTGATACTGGTGCCCACCTTCACCCACTATAGAGTATGTGTTGGATTGCTGGTGTGTGTGTGCATGTGCTGTAGTGAGGAGTGTATATGTGTGCATGTGTGCATGTGTTCATCTGTACATGTGTGCATGTGTTCATGTGTGCATGTTTTCATGTGTTCATGTGTGCATGTATGCATGTGTGCATGTGTTCATGTGTGCATGTGTGCATGTGTGCATGTGTGCATGTGTGCATGCATCATGTGCAGACTGTAAAGTGTGTTTCCTGTCTTCCTCTCACAGGTGCTGAGTTAGGGGTGGCCAAAAGCAGCAGGGAACCTGAAGCCACTGCCATGAATAGTGGTGATGATGAGGCATGTATTCTGGCACAGGAAGGTTTGACAGAGTCTGTCGTTGGTCCGCCAATCAGCAGTACACAGCATTCAACCCCATCTATGCGCACATTCATACTGCCAATACATCCCTCATCACCAATGGCCATAGGCGAGGGACAGCATACAGTTGGCAATGACCAGGAGAGTGTGCTACCCATGGCGCTTGCATCCTCTCACAGCAGCCATAGCCAGATTCCTGGAATGGTACCACATAGGTGGAGGTTCAGGGGTTCTCGGGGGAAAACCACTGGTCATATTGCCCCTGGCAGATGTGCCCTCACAGGTTTTACAACATCCAGTATGTTCCAGGCTGTAATGCAGGCTCAGGCATGTATGGAACGGTACACCAGACAGGGACTTAGGGTGCAGAGGGCCCATTACACCACTATCAATGACAGCATCCGTGACCTTCCCGGTGCCATCTGGAATTACACCGAGATCATTGATAGACGCTGGGAGGAGACAGTAGATGCCCTCCACAATATGTCTTCCATGAGCCAGGACCATGCGGGATGGTTGCAACGTCAACGCGGACGCATGCCAGCAACAGCAACAGCTGGTAGTGGTCGTGGATGGCCCACAGTTCACAGCCACTCCCGTAGTGGCAGTTCCAGCCCCAGCCATGCTGGGGCTGGCCTGTCCATTGACCGGCCCAGTAGACCATGTGCACATGGCTCTAGCCAGTCCCAGCAGGGAAGTGCGTCCAGTCATCATACCTCTACCTCTGATGACAGTACCCAGTCGGGGTTGGTACCCGATACTGTCCGTAGCACCCCTGCCAGGCACAGGTACTGTGCTGTGGCTGGAGACAGTGATCTGTACAACCTAGCAGATACAGTCTGTGGCTGTCCCACAAACTACCGTATATGGCAGCCACATGGTGGAGCTGTGTGCATGCAGACACACACACACACACATTAACCAAGCAACTAGGGCTCACACATACACACACACACATTACATCAACATTGGCCCATGCTGTACTGTTGTCCCTGACACACACACACACACACACACACACACACACACACACAGACATGTCAATTGGATGGGTCAGGCTCTGGCAATCAACAAAACACCCTGTGCATACGATGATACCTGTGTCACCTCCTGTCATCTGTAACATTGATGCAGGAACAGGATAACATGGTGCTGATGCACTGGGTGACATTATAGCAGTGTAGCAATATTAGCAAGTTGTCAACAGGAAAGTGTAATGACATCCTTGTAGGTATGACTGAGCAGGCATTATGCATCAAAGCTCTGATTGTCAATGTAGCATTGTTTACATCACTGTTAGGTCTGAGTATGTATTGTCCACTCATGTGCCCCTTGGCTGCAGTGTAATGTGTTGTCAGCATGTGTTAGTGACTGGACAGTGTGTGTGTAATGTGTGCAGTACAGATTACCAAGTGTACATCTGTGAACATGGTGTGTGTGCACTGTCTGCATGTATGTGCATGGTGGACACATGGGACGTGTGGCATACCTTGTTGTACACATTGTTAACATCTCATAGTAACATTCAATGGCCAGTATGCATTCTACTACAGTTATGTACTAACATGGGTCCACATGTGTGTATGTCATGGGTTGACACTATGCTGTGGGTGATACTGTTAATATCTGTCAATGATTTGCAGTCTAGTAGTATACACAACCTCAACAGCATGACTATAAGTAATCATTGGATAATGTCCTGACAAATGACACACAGTTGTACAGAACTCAGTAACAGTTGGATCCTTCTGGTACTATACTCTAACACTAACCAGTGGTATTGACCGCCACCCATTCCTGGGACCACACCTGTTTGGCATATAGCCACCTTAGGTACATGCAAACACACTAGGGATGTGTCCATCCACATCTGGAAATGCATGTATTGGCCTACAATGCATTCCCTGGATGGGATGCATATCCTACACAAGGGTATCATACAGACAGACACCCATTGTCTGATACATGCTGTATAGCAGTAAGCCGGCTATGGTATAGTCATCCACATTTACTATACATACTATCCTGTCAGAACCACATCGATGGTAGACCTCAACATGTATGTTGGGTACCAATGTGTACATGCAGCCTCATGTTATGTCATGTGTCCCTTGGTATCCACATATCCATAGGTATTGTGGAGTCCCTCGGTGTATCACATAAGACATTAGAGGCCCGAATGCATATCCACAAGGCAGTTGTACACCTATACACACTGTCCATTATTGCCAGTTGTTGTTGTGTATGAACATGTCTGACATATACCCCAGGCATATCCCCTCAGTCACACTACTCTTTAGTAACTGTCATGGGTGTGTGTGGCACAGATGACCTTGGCCACAGATCACAACAGTGGATGGCCTTGTCACATACATACACATGTGACCTATGATCTGAGAAGCAGCGGCACAACCTATCAATGGAAACAGATGTATACATATAGTATGCAGGCTTCACACCTATGTACTGATTGAGGGGACATGTACACATATATATTTGCCATGCAGATACCTGATGTGTGCAATGCACTTACTGTTTTAATCATAATATGTCCTACCATAGTAAAACCAAAACCCACACCGCATTGACCAACAGTGACACACACACCGTCAGTGTTTGCAGGATTCAAACCCCAATCTAACTACGTTGTGATACTAGAGAGAAACGCATTAACATGGTGCACTATTTACTTTACTGGCTGGTTTCCCTTCTCCTGCTGTATTTGTAGGATGGTGACATCATCAGACTTTCCAAAGAGGAATGTACCTCTTTTAGTGAGTCTTCCCAGTCTCCAAAAAGGGCACTCCTCTCAAAGGAAACTGCACACATACACCCCCCCCCACACACACACACAGTCAGTGCTTGCAGGATTCAAACCCCTACCTAAGTATGTTATGATACTAGAGAGAGACGCAGCAACACGGCAAGCTATTTGCTTTACTGGCTGGTTTCCCTTCTCCTGCTGTATGTATAGGATGGTGACATCATCAGACTGGACATGGTGATGTGTGTACACTTTGTTTTATGCCATTCCAGGAATGGTCCATGTGGGTCAGCAGGTGTCAACAGCTTGAACAGGACCTCATAATCCTTACCTTGTGTGATCTATCTGTGGACACATTGACATTCCTTCATATGTCAACACATATTTATGCACAGCTTGTTGGTTTTGTGGATACTACATGTGTCTGGAATGTTGATAAAGGGCTATTCAAAGTCTATGTGAGACATGTGTAGCTGTGTTCAGTGATGTATGTCCTGGGTGGCTGCCTTGCAAACAGTCTAGCATGTTTGGGAACCATGATGTGCACATGAACATGCCACAGTTGGTAGGGTTGTGTGCATGTCAGCTTTCAATAGCTCTGTTTATGACTTCAACCATGATGGACTCCATGACCTTGAAGATCAGACTTCATAGGCGTACTGGACTGTACTTCCCATGGTGTGTTGTGCACCAACACTTGTGGGGAGTGCCATGTGTTGCTGTAACACAATCAATGGTTTCACATCCTGTGTAGGGGGTGAGGCTCAGCTGACTGTTCAGGTGCAGGATCTATTTGTTCTGCAGTTTATGCATGACACATATTGGGAATCGATGTATTTCACTTTCTGCAATGCTTTTGGCATTGGGGGTAGCTGCTCATCCATTCTACATGTGATATCTCCTGGTATGATGATATGGACTATCGTCAGTGGGAGGTGGGTATGTATATATGGGCCTGTCTGTCAGGATGTCGGCATTGTCAGTCAGGTGCAGTTGGCCCTGACTCAGGTCATATATGGGTGTACATTGCTATTTATGACATAGCTGAAGGTGGTGTCATGATTCAATCTGGACTCCTTCTCATCTACTCTTTACAAAACACCAACGAACCTGAGCACTAATCCCTGTTATACTCTTTTACCCACTTAACACCCTACTGATCATTTGTGATCAGGGTACAGGGTATGTCATCATAATATCCTGACATGTCCAGGGGTCGGTTTCATGTGTACTCTCCAGTCCAGCTGGTGAATATTGTGATGTTGACACAATGTCACATCTACCTCATGAACACACACAACCCTCTCCTCCTCCAGACAAACTCAAATATATGTGTGAGATGCACCTATATAGACATACAGGGTCCTGAACTCTCTCGACCCATGACTGGCACAGTCTATCAGGTGGTGAAGGTAACCACACACACCACATATCAGTCTCACATATCCTCTAGCGACAGCACTCAAACCACATTATCACACATAGATATACTCGGATGCTGTAAATGAACTCTGCCTAAGCAGCAGAGACCTCCAAAGCAGAAACACACACAACTGCTACCCCACTACAATACCCACATATCACATAGTTCACAATGTCAGTGTGCCACACAGTCACTGCCCTTCGAGCTAAAGAACACACCTAATACACTTGTAATAGGCGACACTTATTGTCAGACACACTGACGTACCACTCACCAGCCCAAACAAGGGAATAGTCACTTTGGGCTGTCTATCGGGTGCCAGGATCTGCCACATAACACATGCAGTCAGGTCACGCCAAAGCAAGTACAGGACTGGCACCATCATTGTCCATGCTGGTGCGTAAAATCTCAGACATTACTCCCTGGACCACATGACATGATACATGGAGGAACACTCTGATCATTTAGCCCAGGCCAGTATGACTCTGACCTTGTCTAGCATTTTACACCCACCAATTATGATGTCACAGTATACAGACAAACATAACACGTTTAACAGTTGGCTAACAAATTGCTGTCATTCATAGGGGATACAGTGTCTGTCAGCCTGTGGTGACATACTCGACATGCCACGTAGCTTCACTATGGACAGCTTGCACCTGTCACCCTTGGACTTTCGAATGCTGGCTAAGGCTCTTGCTACCACCATAGTGCCTTTCTTAAGCAGGGCTCAAAAGACAAACTCAACTCCATAGATATTACAGGTTAAATGAAACTAAGGGTAATGCTGCTCAACACCAGATGTGTTACCCTCATATTGCGGACACTCAGGATTCTCCTCAGTATGCAGGATAGCGATATCTGTGCACTAACAGATGCCTGGTTCGGGCTCACTTATACACAACAGCACTACCAGGTTATGTTTCATACTATGCTTTCTGACCACAAGACTTGGAACAGACAACACAACTAGGGGTGTATCCATATACATCACAGATACATGCACCTCTGGGTTAGTAGCACTGCACAAAGCATCACAGACCATACATATACAACTACCATTGTGCAAAACTGCCTTTCAGTTTGTTGCCTGCTACAGACCACCCTCCCAAACTCAGGAACCACACTCGGCTTTCATGGGAACTATGGAGAATATGAAGGTCTCCACAAACACCATTATATTGGGTGACTTCAAATACACAAATATTGACTGGGGATACTACTTAAGCCCCAACACCCTCACCCAACAGTCACTAGAATTGGTAGACTCATATGCTATGGCACAACCAGTCAGCACAGCCACAAGGGGGGAATACATATTGGACCTGATCATCACCAACATGGGGACTCTATGTTCCACACCAGCGATATACCCCTCATTGGAAAGGTCAGAACATACATGTATCTCACTGGACATTCATATACCCTCCACACACCCATCCTGGGTAATCTTGGTAAACTTCTCATGAGCCAATGTCTCACTTCACCAAAGCAAGGTGGTATCCTTCAGAGACCATGAGACAGTGGCAAATATGGCTCAGACTGCTGAATCCTTTGCATACACATTCTATGGACACCTAGTGGACTACATGGATTGTGCTATCCCAAATAACAACAGGACTCACTCCTCCAATGGCAGGGGACCTGTCTGGTAGACCCCAACCATTAATAAGCTGTACAATGTCAGGAGGAAGCTACTACATGATAGAGCACAATCCCAGACGGGGAAGGCATCTGTGATCTGTACTAGCAGACAGCTACGATCACTCATGAACTCTTCTAAGGGCCGCTTCTACCGGACAATTGCACCAGACACATAGGACTATCACACGACCTTCTTCAGTTATGTCAGGAACCTGGGTGGACACTCACTGATATGCTGTGAGTTACTGCATACTGACTAAACTTACCCTGAACCCACTGGCATTGCCAACATCCTGGCAAACAGGTTCAGTGCAGATGTCTCTCCCCCATCCCCCCTAAGGAGTAACTATCCATCCCAACAGAGTGTAACCTCCCTGACATCACACAGTAATGGGTGAGTGCTGCCCTCCTCAAAGTGTACATCACAGCATTAATGGGACCAGATGGTGTCCCGGCCTGCATCTTACATGAGCTTCATGACAGACGTAACCCTAACATTACAGCACTGTTCAATATCGGAGTTACTATAGGATATGTACCCAAGGAATGGCATACAGCAACAGTGGTCCCACTCCACAGAGTTGGTGCCATAACAGAACACAGACAATATTGACCTATAAGCCTAACTAGCCTGTTCTGCAAAGCTATGGAGCGTATTGTCATGAGACTCATACACATAGACATCGGGAACCTACAGACACTGTGTCCTACACATTTCAGCATTATTGTGGGCAGATCTTGCCTCTTGAACTTGTTTGTATTCTTTAAACGGTTAACAGGTCCATCAACATAGGGACAGTTGTCCACACAGCCTACATGAACCTTGCAAAACACTTCTGCACAATAACCCACTGGGCCATTATGCATAGGCTCACCAGCATTGATATGGAAAGATATCTCACATGATGGATTGCTACCTGGATAAAGGATAGCACCCACATGGTCAGAATTGCAGGTGCATGTCTGACTATACACCAGTTACATGTGGTATCCCACACGGCTTGGTCCTGGGACCTCTCTTGTTCAGTATATATTTGTCTGACTTACAGGCTACCACAGGGGGACTATGGCTGACCATGTTCGCACTTGACTGCAAACTGGGTGCCATAATCAACTCTCCAACTGCCACATGCATACTCAAACAGGGTCTCACAGAGATGGATGACTGGTGCCTGAGCCATGGCCTCAAGATAAATGCCATTAGTTGCATAGTCATCCCCTTTGGAAATAACAACTTGCCCACACATTACCACATGGGTAGTACTCCATTACATACGGTAGGAGTTTTAGGGGGTTGGGGACATGACTTGTTCGTACTGTCGCCTTTGACAATCACGTTGCCAAAGTGGTTGGACAGACCTTCTATATAGGCCACCTTATCCCATGTGGTTTCACATCTAGATTGAGTGAGGTCATTGTGCCCCTATACTCATCACAATCATGCTTGGTTACAATGTCACATTTGGGGTGTACCTTACCCGACACCTGCAGCAACTGTACTGGCCACAGAAGTTCCTCACCAAGCAGATCTAGGGACTCACACGGATGCCCTGCACAGTTCGGATGCAGTAACTCCAGCTCTACTCAGTCGCTTACCACCTACTCGGATATGATGTGTGCCTGTTGTTTACAGATATACCCAACCCAGAATTACTCGGCATGCTCCACCTCAGGATATCTGACTCCCTTGGAGATACACACTCCAGAGACATATACTTCAGCACAGATGTTAATAGGACATGCTGGAGGGACAGATTCTTATCCCAGAGGCTTCACTCACTCTGGATTGTAATCCCAGTTTCACATAGGCAGAGCCACTCACTGACCACCTACAGGAGACATCTTGACGACTGTATGGGTGATCCTATGTTTACCCCTTGGATATCTTCTGTGTCCCTGCTAGACAGAGGCACACTAGCTTAAATATACATGGGCTATCTTGTGTGACCTACTATTCACATGCACAGTGTAGTAATCTGACAGGGTTGCGAATGGCAAACACACTCTGGCTATGCTTGTGCATGCCCTAGCACAGATAGCCTAGTATCAACCTCTGAACCTATGTTAATGTTCAGGATGCACAATGTTTATTGCTGATACTGTTTGCAGGTCTTTATCATCTTTGCTTTACCAGTTTCTATGAACAACTTAGGTATCTGCAGAACATATTTGATTATGACAGGGTTCCACTATATTATATATGTGTCGGTTGTCATATAACTGTGTACACAGGGTGGATTGCTGGATATTGAGAGGTTCCTTGGTTAACACATGCAACTGCCAGATATGTGTGGCCCACTGCTGTACTCAGACATGGCCTAAGTGTGTGAGCATGCCCAGTGCAGGCTTTCCGTGTTTTGTTGCCTGACATTTGTCTCATTTATTCAAGTGTGTGAGCATCCATAGTGTGACCTTTCAGTATGCTGCTATTTGAGGTCCACTACATTTGTTGATGTGTGTTAACATGACCAGTATTAACATTTATACTGTGTGTGTTGGAAGTTGGGTTCTGTTCTTACTGCAGGACTCACCTTTGTTTCATAACTCGACAGGGTTTATGCTGTGCCTGCAGGGTTTCCATGAGATACTTTGCATAGACTTATCAACATTCCTTCATACAAGCTGACCACTGCAATACTGTCATGGTTTATTGGTTCAGTACTTTAACTATAGTGCACAGTATCCTGGGTTCTAGGCCCATCACTGCTTTATATTTTCATACTGAGCAGGCCAGACTGATTAAGGGCCAGTTAAGCAAATATGGGCATGTTGGCCTTACTTAGACCAGGCTTGTCTGACATTGCTCAATATTCGCCAACATTGCTGGACGTTGCCCAATATTACTCACCATTGACCACAGTTGTGCTAGTTGGTGTGTGCGATTTTGTTTGCATATACTACATGGTGGTAAATGCTGTTTAACACTGCTTTATATTGCTTAACACATGGCAATCATGCCTCAGGTGGTGCTACAGGGCTGCCTATGTCAGAGGCACATACTACACTCCCTGTACATGTTTGAAAGAAGGTAGTGTCAACTTAGGCATCCCTTTTACTATATGTGCAAGTCAGAGAGAGGTATAATTTCCAGAGTTCCTACTGAGCCAGTGTATGTGCTATGTGTTGCCACTTTGCCAATGCCAAAGCATACTGGACACACCTCCTTCTGCCTACAGGGGCAGGCTCAGGTTGCTGCTCCTCTGAGTCACAATATGCTTGTGATGGCCTTGGCAATGGTGGGAGGCTGTTTGGCCCAGGCCTATGATGGTCCTGCTGCAGCTGTTTTTGCAGGATCATATTATGTAGCATAGCACATACCATGACAATTTGGGTACATGTAGTTGGTGAGTACTGCAAGGCTCCACCAGATGTGTCCAGGCACTGGAACCATGACATGAGCAGCCCAAACACATGCTCTATTACATTACATGTTTGTGTGTGTGCCTCATTATGGCATTCCTGTTCAGGTGTGTGTGCATTTCTGATGGGTGTCATCAGCCACGGCTCCAGTGTATAGCCAGCATCCCCCACTAGGTGACCATGTCGGATGTCCCCATTGGCGAATGTCTGGTACAGCTGAGTCAGATGCCAGATATGGGAATCATGGTAGCTTACAGGGCAGCCAGCACACACATTCAGTATTATGCCCTGGGCATCACACATGACCTTGCAGTTGACGGGGGGGAAGCCCTTGCGGTTGAATTAGACCCTACCCTGCTCGCTGGCTGGTGCTTTGATGCATATGTACGTGCAGTCTATTGCACCCACTACCTCAGGGTATTCTGCTATTTGCTGGAAGAGACACATATTGCTGGCCAATACCTCATGGGAATTGGGGAAATACACATGATCACCGACATGTGTTGACATGGCATCCAGGAACTGGTGCAGTACCCTGGATGCTGATGCCTGTGATATCCCCATCATATCACCAGTTGGTCTCTGGAAGGTACCTGTTGCTAATATTCTTAGGCCAACACATACCTTGGTTTCCACTGGGATGGGTTCCCCACTGTTGGTTCTGTGTGTGAGGCATGGCCTGCACAGCTCAACAATTCGCTGCAGGAGCTCTCTGTCCACTCTATAGTGCTCCACTATCTCCAGCTCATGTAGCCCCTGGTAGTTACCATGGGCCTGTACACTATTTCCCGTCTCCTCACTGTGGGTTGTCCAGCAGCATTTCCATTGTCACCACCCTCAGCATGTTGCATATGTCACCTTATAACAGCAATGGCAGCCCCTAACATTTCTTTGTCTCAGTAAAGCTTTTTCAGTTTTCACTTCTATTAGCTTACTGCAGTGACTGTTGTGAGAAACATAATGGACTGTTATTTGCAGAGTTTTAAGTGCTAGGCTGGGCTGGGCTAGTGTACTGCCTGTGTAATTGCCTGATTCTGATTGTTTTCACCTGCTAGCTGTGCTAGTACTCCCTGGTAGCTTCCTACTATTTGTTGTGCTTCCTTTTTCCTTTCTGTTTCCTCGGGGGGCAGCGCCACGCACACAAGCGCAAACACGCTCACAGCAGCTCACACGCGTGCACACATGCTTACACAGACTAAAACCTGCTTATTCAGGTTAAAATGTGTGCACCCCAGTGCAAACATGCTTACAACTCTTTAAACAGCCTTATACATGCTTACTCCGGCTTAAACGCACGCACTCACGCTTACACGTGCGCACTCTGTCTTACTCGGGATTACAGGCGTGCACACACTCACATACCCACTCAGCAAGAAACTTTGGTGTTATCCATGGCATACACCTTCCATTTCTTGCCTTTACCTAGCCTACCTGTTGACACACCTCTTTCCATGATATGTAAATGACAACTAACACATGCCACTCTGCTCCAATGAGCTTCACTTCTTTCATACATATCCCACTCATGATGTTACCTGTCTTCTACTCTGTTACTCCCCTTATCCTACTCCTACACTCCATTGACTGTGCTCATTTGCTATGTAAACTTGCGATTCATTATCCTAACCCTCCTTTGCATAGGATTGCCTACTAATGCTTGGTTACATCTCTTAGACTGAGCTTCCCCCCTTAGCAACCTCTACTCGGTGGCCATGTTTTCTTCAGCCTGCCATTCCCTTGCATTGTGCATTAACAATTTAAATAAGATCCACATTTGTGGGTTTTAATTTTTAGTTTTCTGTATTTTTAGAGCGCAGCCCATTTGTGCGGCGCTGCGCTAGTCTTAAACATCGAAAATCAGAGAAAAAAATTATTATTTTTTTTTCATATTGCATCAGGAAACATTGCCAATGGCCGTATATTTGGCCATTGGCATGCTTCTTGCACTGGATGCAACCTTTATTTGGAGCTGTCATGGCTCTGTTTTACTATTTGCAGAACGGTACTCAGTTGTCAACTGAGTACATTTCTACAAATAACACTGCTCTTACTCGGACAGGTTCGGGTTTCCTGAATCACAAATCTACCTCATTTGCATGCCTTTCGCCTGCAATTGAGGTAATTTGCATATCCCAGCCCTGTCCATGTAAGGGCCATTTTAGAAGCTCTCTTGCACTCCCCTGCAGGCTGTTCCTGGATCGCTTGTCGGACATGATGGCTGCATGGAGTCTTACTCTACTCTTAGACTCCATGCAAGCCATTGTGAATCCGGCCCTATGCATTTTAACCCCTCCAAAAAGTGATAACTTTTGGGAAAGGGTTGCTAAAATTCCTCTTATAAAATACAGACAATCATTACATTTGTATATATCTGTTCCTGCAGAACATGTATAATAACTTACAATCACATATTCTGTCAATGCCACAGGTTAATGTTCATAATATTTTAAAAGTGTCTATAACTGTGTCTATTGCTTTCAACATTTGTCCAGGAGTCTGTTGCCACGTGTCCCTGATTGATTGAGAGCTACAGTGACATGTCAGTCATAATCAAGCAAGTAATTTTGCAGATTTTCAGAATATGCACATATCCCCTATTGTATATACACCATCCTTGCTAAGTGTCCTCTCCAATGAGCATGTCAGTGATGTTCATTTCACAACCATTCCCCTCCATTGACAGGTAACCTTTTGTGACCGGCATTATGTATTGTGCTGCCTAGATATGTGCATAATGTTATGCTACTGACTTGGCTTGATAGTGTGCATACTGTACATTGACATATACTATATTGTACACATTTATATATTTGCCATGCTCTCTTCCTCTATATTCATTCCTATCATTCATGCCTGTGCATATTTTCATCAGCACACGTTCCCTGCCCAATGTACATTTCCCTTTTGTTGCCCTTGCTGTTTACCTTCCCCCTCCACTATTTTGTTCTGCAAATAATTGTCTTACTGTACATTGCATTCAGTCCACTTTACTTTGCTGTGTCCTTACTACTGTTATTGCAGTATTTTCAACCCTGGTAGTCACTGTGGCTGTCTGCTAGATCTCGCAAAGCAGGTCTGCTTGTAGGCAAACTTGAATGTTTCTTTTTTCTGTGCTCATGCTGCTCCACATGGTTTCCTAGCTGGAATCACTATTGCTGGCCATGGAACCTTATTCATATTCATGTAATCCTGATGAACAGCATGAATATGTGATTAGCACTTCTGCTCATTGCCCTAATAAGTAAACTCAGTGTAGGTTTCACTTGAAGTTTATTGAATCACCGGCAGTGTTTTTTTTTTTGCTGATCTGTTGCATTAAGGACCTTAAATTATTGTCATTAGCGTTTAAAATTTTTCTTGTACAACACTTTTCTTTCCACTATTTTCCCCTTACTCTTGCTGCATATCCTGTATCTGAAAAGGCTGTTTTTTTTTTGCATTATAGTAACAAATAATATTTTCCTTATTCTCAGCAGTTCACTTTATTGTCTCTATGCCCTTTGATTAGCCTGTCAGTTTATTTGGCTTTTTGGCACTGTTTCTTCCTTCTACCAAATGGGGGGATGCCCTCTCCCTACACCTCATTTAACCCTGTAGTGGGGATTTTTCCATGTTCTGAGGATTCTACACTGCCTTTTTCCAGTCCTGGTACCAGTGAATGCACCTGGAGTGGTATTTTTTCTTTTCTTTTCTTTTCTTTGTTGACATTTCTTTCTCCATGATGCATATAAAATCCAGTCTGTATTTCAGTGTCATCTTGGTGAGATTCTTCATGGAGGTACTAAACAATATTGTAGGACGAGTTCAGTTACACCAATCATACTCTCCTTTTCTTGCGGATTTCATCTATACATTTTGGTGGTGGTTGCTGCAAACACAAAGACAAAGATGCTGGTAATGGGCAGACATTTAGCTGGGCATGAGACAGAGGGGGCAGCTGCCTTGGGTGCAAGGCATTGTGGTTACTCCCAATGTAGCCAATTAAGACCTTAGGAGAGAAAGGATGAGTGACAGATTGGATTTTTTTTTTATCCTTAACCTAGTCAGCAACAACTCTAGTGATGGCTTTTACAGAAGTTGGTTATAATGCACTGAAGGTAAAAGAGATGTTAGTGACCTGGGAAAAACTTATTGAGTATACAGTTTATAGGAGTGAGTCGGCATTCCACTGTTTAGGGCTGTGCACAAGGATATAAGGCAGATCAAGAAAGAACAGAATGCTAATACATCTTTGGAGGAAGCTGAGACTAGCCATTTGGGCAAAAGAGAGTGCATACAAGATATAGAAGGGAAGAGTTATGGAGAAGGCAAGAAGCATGAGACTATGATGCAAGAAGAAAGACACCAATGTCTGGACCAAAAAAGGTGCATAAAGAAAGGAAATGACAAACTTGTAGAAGAGAGTGTACTATGACCTTATTAGGAATATAGCAGAAGGAATGACAGATGGGAGAGAAATGACCAGACTAAGCAAAGAAGGATGAAAGACTGGGAGAAAAGCAAAAGTATTGTATGAATAAGTCTGTTTAGTCCTTATG